>NC_034613.1:141441517-141464939 GCF_900095145.1 Mus pahari
GAAGAAGAAGAAGAAGAAGAAGAAGAAGAAGAAGAAGAAGAAGAAGAAGAAGAAGAAGAAGAAGAAGAAGAAGAAGAAGAAGAAGAAGAAGAAGAAAGGCATCTACTGCATCTTTCTACAGGGGTCCAAGTTTTCATAACACAATGTTTGTGCCAAGTCTATAACTTTATGTAATATTTATTGGACTAAAAATTTCACAAAAGAGTAAAGATAGTATACACAAGTTCAGGAGCTAATGTGACTAATTTCTGAGGAGCATACAGCATGAATGTCCTGTGCAGAAGAGAAGAACATATCAGAGATGCCTCTTACCTGACTTCTTATGTGCCTGCTTGTTTGGACCCTCTACAGCAAGCATATAGAGTGTTCACAGTGAATGGGCTTCTTATGCATATTTTAAGGCCAGGGGTAAAGCACATGTGATGATTTATATTGATTACTGACTTGATAAGATGTAAAATCACCTAGGAGACAAACCTCTTGGCATGCCTGTGAGGGATTATTTAAATTAGATCAATTGAGGTGTCATTATTCCCTAGGCTGCGATTCTGGACTGAAAAAAGGAGGAAGAGGGCTCAGCACCTACACTCATCATCTCTGCTTTCTGACTGTGGACACAATGTGATTAGATACCGCAGACTCTTGCTACCATGACTTGTCTGCTATGACAGACTGTGCGCTTGAACTGTGAGCTGTGAGTCTAACATTTCCTTCCTTAAGTTTCTTTTGTCAGCATCTTTTATCAGAAAAACAGTAAAATAACTAATACATTTTAAACTACCTCAGGTCACCTGAGTTTTTCCTCAGGTAGGTGTAGAGGGTTTTCCTTAGATCATTAAGTATTAGTAAAGATGTGCTTGAGAAGATTATAATGGAAAATCTACACCATGGATGATTGTTAATATAAAATGACTCAAATCGGTGTGAGTACAAACATCTTTAAATGGCACAAAAGAACACCATCCTCTCCAGAGAGACGTAAGTACCATCTACTGTTTTCTGCTGCATTTTTGACAGCTCTTAAGTCTCAGCTGAATCAGCCCCATGCAGTGTGCAATAATACAATCACGTCTCATTTTTCAGCCTTGATTCCTTTAGGATAGATTATTGAGAGCTGTAAGAGAGCACCCTGAGATGGAGCTTCATTTTTCTTTGACAAAGTTGTTACCCTAATTTTGCCTAGAATAGCTGTTCACAGTCTTGTGGAATTTGTTTTTGTTGTTTCCCCTGCCCCCTGGTTAATATTTTGGTGGAGTAGAAACCTAAACACAAATCAATTAAGTTTCCCTTCAGGAGACTGATTCAAGATGGTGGCTGCTGCCTAAAAAGACCCATGGAGCCTCTGAGGGGAGTCTGTAGAGCCTAAATTATGTCCAGAACAACCAAAAATGGCAGATCTTATGAGAAGATGCTGTTTTGGGAATTTTTATTATATATTTTATTTATTTACATTTCAAATGTAATCTCCTTTCCTGGATTCCCCTCCAGAACTCCCCTTTCCCATGTTCCCTCACCCACCCACGCACTCCCATCTTCCCTGTCCTGGCATTCTCCTACACTGGGCATCGAGCCTTCTTCACAGGACCTCTCCTCCTATTGATGCTCGACAAGGCCATCCTCTGCTACATATGTGGCTGGAGCCATGGGTCCCTCTATGTGTACTCCTTGGTTGGTGGTTTAGTCCCTGGGAGCTCTGGGTAGGGAGGGGGAGTGTCTGGTTGGTTGATATTGCTGTTCATCCTATGGGGTTGCAAACTCCTTCAGCTCAGGAAGATGCTTTTTCAAAGTGGTCTCATGACATTGGAAGGGAAGATAGCAGAGCAGAATGTTGAGTGTGATGGAGAATGGCAAAACTAAAGCCAGCACAGATATGGGAGCAGCATGGGAGCTCAGCCTAGACCTACAGAGGAGCCTGAAGTTGCTGAGTAAGATTGGACTGCTGGGAGGTGCAGCCTGGCCTGCAGCATGGAGCTGCCTCTGCTGCAGCTTGCTCTGCCTGAAAGCAGCAAGCACTATGGTCCCACTTGGTGAGCCAGGTGGGTCAGCAGGGTGGCCAGCACCAAGGGCAGAGAGCCTTGCAGCTTCCTTGAGCTCTCCTGGATCCTTCCCCCAAGGATGCACCCCCTAGCCTCAAGATCTCCCTAACTCTGGGCAACAACAGGATGTCTGAGTCAAGTCTTCGGGATAGTCTTTATGGTGCTTCAGAAATCAGAATCCTTGAACCAGACCAATGACTCATTGTGACAAGTATGTGTATGTAAAGCTCTTTGGGCAATATATACATATATACACATATACATATATACCCATATACATACATATATGTACACATACACACATAATTATGTAAATCTCTTTAAAGGCAGTATATATACAGTTTGACACACTTCAGTCTGCAATGCCACTTTCATGAATAAGTGTGTAATGGAGATGTGGGAAGATGGCTGAACAGAGTGGTGCACATGCAGTGTAGACAGGCAGAACTAGAGACATCGTGAAGGTAACAAGGGTGGGAGAAGGATTCTGTAGAGGGTGTGCTTCTTGTTGCTGAGTAGTGCTGGCAGGGTGGTATGCAGAAACCTGGAGCTCATGTAGCATCTGCCCACCTCATGATCTCCTTGATTCTAAGCTACAGCAGACTGTCCAAAATAGAGAACAGTTCATTTTCTGAATTGGGTCTTCTTAAAAGACCTCCATGATCCATGGTGCCAACGGAGACCATGTGGATGTCTGTGGTCTGAGCGGCCACCAGAAACCACGTGGAAATTCATGATCTGTGCTGCCACTGGCTGTGATGGGCAAGGCAGCTTCTTTTGCAGTGGTATCAATGACTGCAGACTCACAGTTGAGAATGAGAGACACTGAAGGCTCTGTGACACTCCCCTCTCCCAAAAGAAACAGTCTAGACTGGAAGCCATTGAAGAGAATCCTTTAAAATTGTTATAAAGATGCTGAAGTGTAACTCTTCATAGTTAATGGCTTTTGCCAAGGGTTGGGAGGGAAAAGACTCAATTATCTCTAAGGAGTTGGCCACTGGGATCCAATGAGTATATGTGCAACACTAATTGAACTCATTGTATTTCTTTCTTTCTTTTTTGGAGGGGGTGGGGGGAGAAAACAAAGGTGAGAGGGTAGACCTGGAAGGAATAGGAAGTCAGTGTGATTGGGGTACATAATATAAAATTCCCAAATAAACAATTAAAATATTATGTTATAATAAATGTTTCCATTCAAAATACCTCCATCCATCCATCAATCATTCACTCAATGCTCAAAATTAAAGGATCTTCCATATTACCTCAACTGAGGAATAGGAAACATCTGATCTTGAAGAGTCTGCGTGCTGTCTTTTTCTCATATAGGAGACTAGCTCTTGTGGCTCATGCTGAACTCTAACCCCTCTGGGACATGGAGATGGGACCTTCCTTTGAGGCTTCTGGGATACCACAGCTCTGCACTTACCAGGATTCTACCTCCCGTCAACAGCAGGAGCACACTTGTTTTGGGGACGGGCCTTCTTCACCCATCAAGACCCATGTTCACATCACTTCTCTTCTGCTTATCTTCCCATAATACAGGAACTCTTTCAAGTCTATGGTAGGCAGATGGATGTTTCATTGCTCTCAGCTTCCTAGCTGTCATGTATGATGTTCTCAAACACTTTAATTCACAGGCCTTAAGAATATGAACTTTGTCTCCTACCCCACTCCAGTGTAAACTTGCTTTTGGAGGTCAGGGGTCAGTATTGGATATCATCCTCTATTGATCTCCATCTTTTTTTTTTAAGACAAATTCTCTCATGGAAACTTGAGCCTGCCAATTAGCTAGACTGACTGGCTACCAAATCCAGAAGTACATACTGCCATACCCAGTTTTTGTACATGGGAGCTGGGGATCCGAACTCACATCCTCATGCTTATGCAGCAAACACTTGACCCTCTCACCATCTCCTCAACTCTGAGAATGTATACCTTGAGAAATTTCTACATTGACTTCCATGGAGACTAGACTGGTTTAGATTCCTAATAATAGAGCACATCTCTGTTTATTTGTAGCAGTACTAACATTCTTTAAATTAGGGAACTAGCCTAGGTGTCCAACTAGAAAAGAATGTATAAAGAAATATGGTTTATATACAATGAGATTTTTTCAGCCATTAAAGAAGAATAAAATTATGCCATCTGTAAGAAAATGGTTATACCTGGAGATAATTGTATTAAAATTAAGCCATTCTCAGAAAGACAGATGTGGTATGTTTTTTTCATTTCTGGTTCCTAGATTTTATATAGTAATATAAAAGTATTTATGCATACAGAAATGAAAGTAGCAGTGAAACAAAGGGAACAAATGGGGTTGGGAGGGTGGAGAAAATGGAGGTATGGGAGGGAAACAGTCTTCAGTATTCTAGAGGTGAGAGTTTGGATCCTGCTGGACTCTGACCCAAAAGTGTATTACTTAAGCACCTCTCTTTTGGCTTCTCATTCAGTGTTTCCTTGTGCTTTAACCCTGATCTCACTTTTGCCATTCACTTTCCTATTTTCTGTTACAAAGTCCCAGAAGCTGTACACAGCCTACTCTGAAACTTTATCTTCAGTAACAATTCTGGGATATATTATAGCCCAGTTGTAATCTTGGCATTCAGCTTGTCTGACCCACACCCATTTAACGTCACAAATTGACTGTGTGGTATAACTCAGTTTTGTTTAAAGGCTTGACCATCCTTTTAAAATAGAGTTACCTAGCATCTGTCTTCCTTACCCCTATGAGTAAGCCCCTTTTTCACACTGCTAAGACCCCCTAGCTTTCTTCACTGATACCACACACAGTAAGACAGTCCATAACACCATAGTTCCTCTCATAGTATCTATGCAACTTATCTAAAAATGACATTTTTATTTCTTAAAGATTTATTTTATTTGTATTTACATGTATATATGTGTCTACATATGTGTAGGCCATGTATTTGGATATCTGCAGAGTCCAGAAGAGGGCACTGGATGTCTTGGAGCTGACCTGTAGGCAGGTTATAAATGGCCTGAGGTGGGAGCTCAGCTTGGGTCTTTTGCAAGAGCACCCAGTTCTCTTAACTGCTGAGCCATCGCTTCAGCACCAGACACATTTTATTTATTTATTATTTTTACTTTTGCAAACAACTATTCCTTTTATTATATTCTCCCTTAATTACATTTCTGTTATTAACTTTGCCCCAAGTGAATGTAACTATGTATTGATTTTCATTTTTTTTTTACATAACTTGGACAGAATCTTGGCTGTGTGATTAATTTGCACTTCCACATTATTCTAGAGGTTGTTTCCAGTTTTATATAGTTTTTCTTTTTATAGACCTTTATGTTTAGACAAGTCCATAGGATATTTTGTAAATTCTGTAGTGTTGGTGGCTTTAAGAAGCACTACTGCCAATACATCTTCATAAATTTTAATACTTTTTTATTCTGTCCTTCCATTACTTAAATAAAAAAACCTGGAGAGATCCTGGGAAGTTCAATGATATTAGAAACACAGAGAATTTTATATATCATTATTTCCATCATTTAATTCTTGTTTATTGTCATAAACAAGGAGGTAATTGGTAGTTTCAATACTTATCCACCTAAAGTATCTATCCTTAAATTCATAGCAATATTCTCCTAAATTTCACACAGAATACAGTGGTTTTTATACTAGTTACTTTTTTCCACTGCAACAACAAACCTCCCTACAAAAGTGACTGGAGGAAAGAAACATTTATTTTGACTCAGGGTTTAAGCACCAAGGGATAGGGTTGGGAAAATGAGGCACCTGGTCACATTTGCTAATGGAGTCCAGAAATAGACCACAACCCATTTGGTCCACTAGCATTCAGAGTGGGTCTTCCTAAAGCAAATCTTTCTGGAAAGTCACTTATAGCTATACCTCTGGTTGATCTCACATCAGGTCAAGTTGACAATGAACATTAGCCCTCCCACCTTTGTTGAGGTTTGGTCTTTTGTTGTGTATTGTAATGCTAAGTGTGGATCCCAAGACCTGGTTGCCCCAGAGATGATGTCCCCAAGTTATCTTTGATTGCTAAATAAAGATGCCTACAGACAAATAGCTGAGTAGAAGAGACATTGGTGGGATTTAGGTTTCCTGGGCTTGTGGAGTCAGAGGAGAACCATGAAAGGAAAAAGAAGGTGAGGAGGAAGAAAAAGTTGCTATGGGTTAAGCATCAAAAAAAACATGGCCCTGAGGGCTGACCAATTAAAGTTAGGAGCAACCCAAATAAAATATAGTGAGTAATAACTTTGGACTATCAATAAAATATAGATTTTGATAGCATAGAGGGTAGATATCTACCCATCTCTCATACTGATTAAGGCTTATTGTAAATATAAAGGTTGTGTATCTTTTATCTGGGAACTAAATGATCAAAGGTGGGATAGAAAACTCAAATTAAAATTAAAAATGTCTACAACATATTAGTATCTCAGTGTCTGTCAGAAACTCACCTTATAAAAATTAACCCTCTCACCTTCTGTTATTTGCCCTTGTAACTTATTGGAAATATCTTGTGGATATGAAGCCTACTAAATATTGGATTCAGGTGGCTTTTCTGAGTCATGATCTCTGAGCTGGAAAGGTGGCTCAGAGTTAAGTGGTTAAGAATGCATACTGCTCTTGCAGATGACATAGGCTTAGTTCCCACATTTATGTGGTGGCTTAAAACTGCCTGAAACTCTAGCTCTAGGAGATCTGACACTCTATTTTGACCTCTGTGGACACTTGTATACACATTCCCACAAATTATACATATACACATAATTTAAAATAAAATAAATGGGGCTGGAGAGTTGGCTTAGCAGTTAAGAGCACAGGCTGCTCTTCCAGAGGACTTGGATTTGATTCTTAGCACCCACATGGCAGCTCGTCATTATCTGTAACTCCAGTTCCAAGGGATCTGACCTCCTCTTCTGACTGTACACATGTGGTAAACAGAAATATATGCAGCCAAGGTACTCATACATATAAAACCAATAAATCTTCAAATATAAAAAAAATCTTAAAAAGAAGTCACTATCTTTTTTTTCATTATTTTTAGTTTGTTTTATTGTCTTCAAATCCAATAAAAAAATTAGAAGGAACTGAGTGTTTTGGTACGATAAAGGGCAGAATGTGTCTGTTGTATATGTCAGTTAGGCGACTCTTGGTTACTTGATGTCACACAGTTTGGTAGAGACAGAAGCCAGATTGCTATGGTTTGAGACATGAAAGGAAGTAAGAAAGCAGAAATAGCCAGCAGGAACGATGAGGGAGAGGGGAGAGTTACTAGATGAAAATGAGGGAAAAACTGGGGGAAAGTGTTCAAAGAATTCCAGAAAGGTAGGACTTAAGTATTACTTTAGATAAGTGAAAGGGGCCAAAAGAAAGTCAGTATTTGAAGAGAGGTTATGACAGATGGATTGGGATTCTGAGTAAAATGGAGTGGGGTCATGTATTCAAGGGCTAAAGTACAAATCGGCTTTTAACAAGAACGGGAACCAGCACTTTCTGAGCCTGGAGGACAAAAGTTAAGGATAGTAACAGATGAACATGTATTCATACGGAGGCTGGGCTGAGAGTTAAAAACCATTTTCCACAAGGAAAGAGATTTTGTCATTTGCTGGGAGTGTAGGGGGGTCATGGATGAAGTAATGTCTTCAAGAGAGTGATGACCGTTTCTGAGAAGAATGTGTGAGGAATCTGTCCAAGCTTGGAAGCTTGCTCGAAATGATTGAGGGTTGTTACTGAGCTTCCAACTGAGATGCAAGCAATGACGAATAGGTAGCAGAGCCTAACATTGAAGTTGTGTGACTTCTTCCCGTTTTGCTCAACCTCCAAGTGTCTAAACAGAGAATGCAAATTACCCAACAACCCAGCCACTGCTTTTCCAAGCCCTGGTTCCAGGATAGGAGTTCATGGGGATCCAAAGCATTGATCCATGTTGTCTAGGAAAGGAAGAGAGGCTAGGAGAGAGGGGGACACACTGGGAGAAAATGGAGGGATAAAAAGCATCCGCATTTAATGCTCACACTAACCAACTTTGCACATGAAGAAGTAGAGACTCTGATATTGAGATGCCTTGTTTGGTGAGGCACTAAGTAACCAAACTTTGCCTACTCCACTGTATCTAGCCTTGTCTGACTTCACACTCATGGTCCTGTTCTGTCTCAGAATCCAAGGACTTAAATGTGTGAGGGTTGATGCTGTCAACTGGACTGGATTTGGAATCACCTAGGCGATACACCTCTAGGTGGATCTGCTAAGGTGTTACCAGAGAGGATTGACTGGAAGAGGGAAGACCCACTGAATGCAGGCGGCACCATCCTATGGTTTGTGTTGGAGAGAGAGAGAGAGAGAGAGAGAGAGAGAGAGAGAGAGGAGGAGGAAGTAGGTGAACACAAGTATTCATCCTTCTCTTCATGCTCCTCCCACCACAGCTAGAGTTGCCCTTGCTACCATGCTTATCCTACTGTGGTGGACTATACTCAGATTCGCACCCAAAATAGACTCTGCCTTCATTAAGTTGATTCTTGCCAGGAATTCGGTTAGAGCTACGAGACAGCAAGTTGATTATATAAGGGGATATTTTTGAGTATGCAAATTGAACTCAAATCACTTCAGGTCTCACTAGTCTTGTCTCTATACAAATGAAGTCACAACAACTCACTTTTTTTTTTGCTTATTTCTTCTACATTTGCAACACAGTACTTTATCTTTAGGCAAAAACCTCCTTGTTCTAAGTATTTTTCTTTTAAAAAAATACCCAAGGGTGTCACATATACTCATAAACATGCTCATTCTCACCTATTACTGGGATGATAGTGCATGCCAGTGCCCTTAATTGTACCATGCAGTGGTGCTACAATCTGCATGGCTTTGAGATTGACCTGATTGGGTCATGAAGAAAGGACAGACACACAGACACACTTATAGACAACCTAGGATCAGGTAGGCAACGGGCTCTGATGGAAACCTACCAGCAGTAGCCCAGAAACTCAATGCATTTGTTTTATACATCTGAATGTATGGTATAAACCTGTGGAGAAGGACGAGGTTTCTTTGGGAAGCAGCCTCTGGTTCAGTCATCCTGGAGAAGAAAGCTATGGTTGACAGTTTCTGCTTACAGTGGTTTTAGGTAAAGGTCAATAATTTATATCTGTTGGACCAGAGAAAGGCTTTGCCACTCTTCTGAGCCTGGCTGAGGGAGAGCTTTGTGATTTCCATAGATTTGAGGCATTGGTGTTGACTTAGATTTTTAAAAATCTATTTTTTGAGTCTTTATGGATAATTTTTATTTTTATCTATTTTTATTGGTTATTTTATTTATTTACATTTCAACTGTTATCCCCTCTCCTGGTTCCCCCGCCACAAGCCTCCTATCCCATCCCTCCTTCCCCTGCTTCTATGAGGGTGCTCACCCACCTACCCACTCCTGCCTCATGCCCCTAGCATTCCCCTATACTGGGGCATCAAGCCTCCACAGGACCAAGGGTCTCCCTTCCCATTGATGCCAGACAAGGCCATCCTCTGCTACATATGCAGCTGGAGCCATGGGTCCCTCCATGTGAACTCTTTGGTTGGTGGTTTAATACTTGGGAGCTCTAGGAGGTCTGATTGGTTAATATTGTTGTTCTTCCTATGGGGTTGCAAACCCCTTCAGCTCCTTCAGTCCTTCCCCTAACTCCTCTACTGGGGTCCCCATGCTCAGTCCAATGGTTGGCTACAAGCATCCACACCTGTATTGCTCAGGCTCTGGCAGAGCCTCTCAGGAGACGGCTCTATCGGGCTCCTGTCAGCAAGCACTTCTTGGCATCAGCAACAGTGTCTGGGTTTGGTGTCAGCATATGGGATGGGTCCTCAGTGGGGCAGTCTCTGCATGGCTTTTCTTTCCTCCAGTTTCTGCTCCACTCTTTGTGTCCCTGTATTTCCTTTAGACAGGAGCAATTCTGGGTTAAAATTTTTGAGACTACTTTATTGATGGCTCTTAAATGCTTTAACCTCCCTTCTAGCCCAAGCACTCACCAGAGGCAGTGGAAAAGAAATGTTTTTTGGATAAGGGGGAAGTGGACCTGTTTAGCAATAGTTCCTTGGGGGCAATTCCAATCCGAGTTGTCAGGATATTATCCATTTGTTCATATGAATCAGCAGTGGCAGCTCGATTCACTAGCAAACACCATCGGGATACCAGCAGAAACAACCAGGTCATAGCCAAATTGGCATGAGTCAGCAGGATCAACCAAGACCAGCAGGGACTCCAGGAGAAGTTCTCTGCTGTACCTCTCCCAATGAAGTAAAGGTCAGCAAAGACAAAGACATGAGACCAAAGAAGCATTGCAGAGCTAGCTATGCAAGCCTCCCATCACTGTCCTTTGAGTCCTATTTATAATCCCTCCAAACATCATGTGTCCTCCCACAGGTCTTGCCTCACCACATGAGTCTGTCTTAGCAAAACTCCATGTGACATCACTGTGCCAATTGGTGGAGTCTGCAGAAGCATCAAAAAGCTGCCAGAACACCACCAGAAATTTTTTTGGTATGCTTCTCTCTATGGAGCCACAACAAACAATGACCAATAAACAATGGTAAGGCATACCAATACCATCCAGAGTCATCCACTGTCTGTTGGGTTATATTTATATTCCTTCCTAATCTCATGTGTCCTTTCTTATGTCTGCTTTAGCAAAACATCCTTTCAGCTATGTCTGCTTCAGGAAAAACAGTCCTTCACGTGTTGGCACCAGCAAAACACAATCCCACACAATGGACTTTCCAAAGAAACCAGAAGCTTCCACTTCACATTGGAGTCCTAGACATGGTGGTGCTCTTGTCAACAGTACACAGTGACTCAGGACTTCCCTCTGTATGGCATACAGTGGTTTTGAACTTACAGAGACGTTCCTTACCTATAAGGAAAGAGACATTGTCATTTCTCTAGGGTAACAAATCTGTTCAGTAGTAGCAAAAAATGAAAACTGAAGTTGAAATATTTTGCAGCTGTTTTAAGGCTTTGGTCCTACTAGACACCATGGTACATAAAACACATTTGAGGAACAGTCTTCTTGTCCTCAGCTTGTAATACTTCATACATCACTGGGAGAGTCCATTCTTCTAAGGTTTTGTAGAATTTACTAGTGACAGTTTCTGGGATTTGAAATTCATCAACAACTTGAATTCTTTAGTGGAACTCTTAAGTTTTTAAGTTTTTAAATTGTGGTGTGTGTGTGTGTGTGTGTGTGTGTGTGTGTGTGTGTGTGTGCTTGCATACATGCATGTCTGTATATAGGGATGCCTCATGAAGTAAGAAGAAAGCGACAGATCCTCTGCAGTTGGAGTTTCAGGTCATTGTAAGCAACCTGACGTGGGTGCTAGGAACTGAATTTTGGTCTTCTGGAAGAGCAACAAACATTCATAGGCCATCTTTCCAGGCACCCGTTTATTTAGATGGAAACAATCTCTTTTGGAGCCAGGTTTTGGTAATGTAGGTTTTGTGCACGTAATATTAGTTTTTTGTTTTGTTTTACTAATGTATTTGCAGGATGTTTTGCAAAGCATTCTCTTAATCTCCCCATGCCTTCTCATCTGTGGTTTCTGTAGCTGTTTCTAATTTTTCATTTCCTATTTTGTAGATTTGTGATCACCTATTTCTTTCCTTAATTACATTAACTTGTTATTTATTTACTTTGGTGTTTTATTTTTTTAAATAACAAAACATTTTGGGTGATTTATTTTTTAATAATACTGTTTTGGTTCTGACTTTATTTTTAGACTTAATTAATTTCTCCCTTCTTTTCTTTAGCTGGATGCCTAATTAAATTCTCTTACTCTTCTTTAATTATTTATGACAGAATTTTTTCTGAGCTCCAATTTAGCTCTAGATTCTAAGTACTGATAGCACTTTCTTTGTCATTTCTTTTTGCGAGTTTTAAAAATGTCTTCAAGAATTTTTAAGTTAGTTTTAATTTTTTTCAGAAAAGACTTTTTAAAATTTGTGATTAATTTCATGTTTATTGCAATGCTCTCAGAAAGTGATTTCTGTGCCAACTCTGTCTTTGAAGTTACCATAGTTTTTTGATGGCATAATAGACACTTCCTTTCCCCAATATACTAAAAGGAAGGTGTATTCTTTGTGTACAAGTATGGAGGGTAGAGGACAACTTGCAAGAATCTGTTCTCTCCCTTCTGGCCTGCGCCAGTGGTGTCTCTCTATGTTCCTAATAAAGCTCTTTGCTCTGTATTGTTGAACAGCACAGAAAGCATCACATGAGGAAGGACTGGGATGCTTTACAGAACTTTTTAACAGAGTTTTAAAAGGGATTGAGTCACTGACTCCGACTGATCCCAACTAGCCTAGACAACAAGCATCACTGTTTATTAACCAATATCCATGACAGTTTCTTTCAACCTTTACGGCAGATTTTAAGAAGTTATTTTCAACTTCTGTATCTGCTGCTTGCAGCAAATAATACACATACATTGTTCTTGGCCAGGGGCATGGAAGAATAGACAATTTAAGGCTATAGCTATGCATTAGCTTAGGTTGTAAAACTTGATCACATAGGAAATCCAAGGCAAGTAAGGTTGATTGTTACATTGCTCCTTTAAAACCAGGTTAAACAAACAGTTTGAGTATGCAGTAGGATGGCAGTCTTAAGTCTTCAGTGATCTCAAGTTCTATTATTATTAACTGTGGCTGTGAGGTCCAATAAAAGTCACACCACACACACACACACACACACACACACACACACACACTTACATGCACACACGCATGCACATACACACGAGAGAGAAAACTAATAAATAAATATAAACAGAAAACCCCACAAAAGACACATATATTATTATGTCTTTTCATAAAGATCAGTAAAACTAATTTGCATTTCCCCTCACATTGATGTTAGGGAAGGTGTGTGTGTGTGTGTGTGTGTGTGTGTGTGTGTGTGTGTGTGTGTGTGAGAGAGAGAGAGAGAGAGAGAGAGAGAGAGAGAGAGAGAGAGAGAGAGAGAGAGGAGAGTTTTCCTCTGCTACTTTCTGAAGTAGTTTTCTGAGAAAGTATCCCATAGGGAGGTGAGTAAAATTTGATTAAAACCACAAAATAATGACTAGATTAAAATTTTATAATGAGCTCCTTTTATGTGCTAAGTAGGCGATATGGCTGGTGATAAGCATAAAAGAGTGTTGTCGTGTCTCCATTCTCAGGAACCTCATGGGGTATGAGGTCTGTGATGGGGAACTTGACGAACAGGCCTGCCAGTAAGATGCTCCAGACAAACTCCTAGTTTCTATACTGGTTCGTCTGTTTACCTAGAGATTTGAAGATATTTGAGAAAATGATTTGCCTAGTTACTTGAGTGCCCAATGTAATGAGCTCTATTAGAGCATTTTCATAATAAGACACCATTACCATGATGAGCTAGGAAATTGCTGCCAAAATTTATCTATGACAAACACATATTTAATTCATATTTTCTCCAACTTGATTTTTTTTTTAAAAAAATTTAAGGTTAAGTAGCTGGGAAAACAAGCTGATTTCCAAATACTTTTACTTTTACAAAGCAAAAATTTGGTTTTAAAAAGGTAAGGCAGTTTGGATTTAGACTCTTTTGCTACATTTTATGAAAAAATTCATGGCTATGTATTTTAGGGAAAATCATGTTGGTACATGTCTTGTATATTGACGATAAGAAATTTGCTATGATGACAAAAGTCAGGAAAATTGAAAGTGATGCTGTCTAAATGGGTAGTATGCATTAGAGGTAACTAGTCTCAGGTTAGGATTTCAAATGTTCAAGATCTACCTAGCCCCTATTCTAGAATTTACTAATTATAATCCCAGATGAGCATTCCTCTGCATCTCTAAAATGGGTACAAGGTGAGGAGTGCTGGAGAGATGGCTCAGTGGTTAAGAGCACTTGCTGTTCTTGTAGAGTACACATATCTGGTGGCTCACCACAGCCTCTAACTTCAGTTCCAGGGGATCTGCTCCCCTCTTCTGACCTCCATGGGCATCAGCACGCAGATGGTGAATGTACATTCATGCAGGAACACACACACACACACATACACACACACAAATACATACATACACATACATACATACATACATACATACATACATACATACATACATACAAACATCCTTTTAAAAATGGCCATCAGGACTATCAGAAAGATTGAATGAAGTTAGCATGCAGAAGTCTTTATATTCTGAAAAACCTTGAAAATAAGTTGTAACAGTTAACTACTGTTTTGTTATCAAATTAACCCCTTGAAACAGAAACCTTTTATCTTAGAGTTTGAGGGCCTGGTGCTAGTAAGGGTGTAATCAAAGTATAGCCTAAGGATGCATTCATGTCAAGACTCAAATCAGAGAAAGTCTGCTTCCAGATTTATCTATGTGACTGCTGGCAGGATTCAGATCCTTGCCAGCTGGTAGTTCCTTCTGAATAGTCCTGCCCATGGGATAGATCAAAATATGGCAAGTACCTTCATCAGAACACATGAAAAAAAAATGAGACAGCACATCAAGATTCAAAGTGGAAAAACAGTCTTAAATGTAGACTAAAATTGTCTATAACTTATGCTGTATTTCATTCATTGAAAGCAAATGAGTAGGTTAAGCCTGCATTTGATCTGGGGATATGGGGGAACTCACAAAGGGCATGTCACAGTGATTGGAGGCCATCAGAATTGGTAACCGTTCCATGAGTAGATAACAAATATCTTTCCAACACCAGGCTGGAAGGTTTTGGACTTCATCAGTCCAGTACTTAGGAGTCTGGGGTCAGAGGATTTTGAGTTTTAAGCCATCTGGGCTCAATAGTAAGCTTCAGACCAATTGGTCAATATAATGAGATAAAACAAACAAAGAAATGAACAAAAGCAACACTAAAATGCATACAACCTTCATATATAAATGCATATATATACCATATTATAATACAGCATATATAAATATGCATATATACACACCCTTCCATAATATATGACCAGTGGAAAGACATTGTCTTCTTCAAATGTACAGTAAGTGCTATTGCTCTCATTCATTTCTCTCTCTGTCTCTCTCTGTCTCTCTGTCTCTCTCTCTGTCTCTCTCTGTCTCTGTCTCTGTCTCTCTCTCTCTCTCTCTCTCTCTCTCTCTCTCTCTCTCNCNCACACACACACACACACACACACACACACACACACAGACACAGAGTTAAGAGATTGTCTTAAACTTACTATGTAGTCTAGGCTGACTTCGAACTTGGGATATTTCTGTCTCAGCCTCTCCCCAAGTCCTGCTACCACGTTTGGCTTCCACGGATATTTGTGAAGTGCTTGTATTTGTTAGATATTGGGCTTATTGATGGCATCTTTTATCATGGACAAGAAGGCATGAGTGCCAGAAAGCATGTGTAGTCTAGTTGCTGGGTAGGTAGAATTAGATGATAACTTTTCAGAAGCATGAAGAGAATGGCATTTTTCCATTTACTCCTGGCTCTTCTTACCTATTTGTTCTTTGACTTCCTCCAATGAATAACCATCCTTATTTCTAGATCAAGTCACCTTTAAAATGTTTTGAGACACATCTGGAATGCTGGGAATACAGGCTTGTTCCACCATGCCTGATTTATGTAGTATTAGGAACCAAACCCAGGACTTTATGCATTCTTGGCAAGTGTTCTACCAAATGATCTATATCCTGATCTGCCCCCAAACCACCCTTACACACTGAATTCAATGCCATCATTTCTTCCTTTCTTTCTATCACCTCATAATTTATCTTCTTGCTGGTTAATTCCCATCAGCATAGAAAAAAAAGTACATACCCCCCCTTCTTTAAAATGAGAATGCTCCTTAAAGCCCCTAAGCTCTGTTTAACTACCCATTCATTCCTCTTATTGAGAGTCAATCTTCAGGGAAGAGTTGCCTCCACTCGTTCTACTCCAGTGACATTTCCATCTCCACCTCTCCAGGGAACCATTTTTCCCATATCATCAGTGATCCCCATCCTGCAATATCCCGGAGTTCTCAACATTGGCCCTGTTGACATTTGGGGCCATAGTAAACCTTTTCTGCCCCATTCCTTGTAAGGTGCTATCCACAATCCCACACTGGATACACTAACATTGTCTCAATAGTGATAATCAGAAATAGCTTCAGGCATTGAGGAATGTATGTAGGGTTAGTGTGGTGTTACCCTCTGGTCAGTGTGCAGTAGGTACCACCTTACTGTCTTTTACCAGAATGTGTAGTAGTCAATCACTTTGTGTGTGTGTGGGGGGGGTAAAATATACTCCACACATGAAGCTTCTCTTTTGAACAATTTTTGGCTGTACAATTCAGTGACAGTAAGTACACTATTCACTTCTCTCTAGTCAAACTCTTCTCATAATTTTAGTAACAATAACCTGGCTTTCCTTCTGCCTCACCAGATGCCCCTCCTTGGTGACTTTTTCTAGCTATGTTCAGTGTCCAAAGAACAACCATTGAACATCCCTGGGATTCAGTTCTCAAGCCTCATTTCTACAGGCTACTACTTATTTCTTAATCCCATGATCCAAATGTCATTCAAGCCAGTAACTCTCTCAAAGTTCTATCTTCATCACAAGTCTCAATGCTTCAGCCATGCATATCCAGTTGTATCCAGTCATGCATATCCTATCCAACACTCTCTTGTGTTTCAATAGGCTCAGCCTATTGACTCTGCCCAAACTCTTGGCATCCTGCAAGCCATACATCCATTGCTTTCCAAGGGTTCTCGTTTTTGTTAAATGCACCACCATTCTTCCCTCAGCATGAAAATCTAGATGTGTAACAGATGTGCAGCTTGGTCTTCATCAGGGTCTCTCAACAACTGGAGTGGGGATTGTCCCTGAATCTGTTGCTTGCCTGAGGATCCAGTTCCCCTGAATGGGCCACATTGTTTGCCCTCAGTGGGAGAGGATGTGCCTAGTTCTGCAGTGCTTGATGTGCCAGGGTGTGGGTGTGGGGCACGTGGAGGATGGGGGGGGGCACATGACTATGATGAAGACACAACCCAGGGGGTTCCCCCTTCCCAGAGTAGAGGGGAAAGAGGTATGAGGGAGGATCTGTTTGAGGGGGTGCTAGGGGGAGAGAGGGCTGATATTGATTGGGATGTAAAGTGAGTAAATAAATTAATAAAAATATTATAGCTTAAAAAAGAAAATCTAGGCCTGATCCTAATTGTCCTCTCATTCTAGTCTCCCCTATTCCAATATAACCCAAATCTTACTATTTTGTTTTACTTATGTTGTTCATCCAAATTAGGCCAATTTATTGATGCAGCCATCAAAATAGCCTCTTAACACATCGTCCGATGTCTCCTCTGGTTTAGCAATAGTACTCTGCACATAGCAATGAGAGTGTCATATACATAACTCTGAAGGGATACATATGTGCATGTATACATATGGTCACACACATGCAGGCCACTCTAGTAGCTTCCCTTCTCATTTTGGATTGAATCTTCTCCAACTTGCTCCCTCAGTTGAAAAACATTATATTAACTGGGGCCTGCCAACAACTTTGACCTCTTACCTCCTAGTATTTACCTTATTCACTCTGCCTCAACACCTTGCTATTGCTCCTCAATGATTACTTTGTTTCTACTTCATGACCAGAGCATCTGCTGCTTCCTCGGGCTAGGCTACCTGTCCTTAGATCGTCACATGATAGATTTTTCTCCTTTTATTTATATCTGGACTATAATTTAATCTTGTCATTCTACCACTCTAATTTCCCTTCCATCTGGTTAAGAGTCTATCTTTCCATACATTTTTTAGTTAGGTAGATTCATTCATTCATCCATTCATCCATCCATCCATCCATCCATCCATCCATCCATCCATTCATTGAGAGAAGGTCTTATTATATAGCTCTGACTATCCTGATACTCCCTATATAGATGAAATTGAGATGTGTTTGCCTCTGCCTTCCAAGTGCTAGGATTAGAGGCATTTACCACCATACCTGGCCCTAGGTATCTATTTAATCTTTAATTATATGAACTTGTATGGTACCTGTCTATGAGTGGGTGTACATGACTAAAGTGCCCATAGTAGCCAGAAGAGGGTAGAAGATCCTCTGGAGCTGGAGCTGGTTGTGAGCAAACCAACATGAAGTTTGGGAACAGAATTCAGGTCCTCTAAAGAAAAACAAGTGTTACTTAATTGTTGCACAAACTCTCCAGCCTCTGTCCACAAGACTTTTCCCTCACAAAGACCGAAAATATGCTTGATATTTTAATGTACATTTGCTTTTGTATTGCACAAGAAATATGACTCCAGCTAATGGATTTTATATATATATATATATATATATATATATATATATATATATATATATATACATAATTACATACTTTAGCATAGCCAAATCTTTAAACAGAAAGGCAAAATTACTTAGTTTTTCACTGGAGCAAATAACTATCATAAGAAGAAACATAAAAGACAATTAAACAATTTGTCTTCATTGATGTTGATGGGAGATGAAACACATTACCTGCATTTGAATTTATTATAATCAATTTACTTAAAACAAGTCTCTTACTCAGAAAAGAACTCATGTCCATTATCAACATTTTCAGAGACTATAATAATTGAGAAACAGAAATATTACCATTAATATCCCTTTTTAAAAAATAGGCATAATATTTGTTTTAGTTATTTATGAGAGTCCTAAAGAGAACAGGAGGATTACAGATGAAATCTTGCTAACAAAGTATAAGCAATCTATTCTATTTTGCTATTGTTTCTCACCACAATCAATACTGAGTCCCCAACAGAATGCCATATCTGCTAAAACAACTGGTATGGTCTGTGCTTCCTTACCTTGACGCTAAGCAATGTAATATGATATAATTTTATCAAATAGGCTCAGCTTGAGCACTGAAGGAGACCTTAGGTATATGTAAGTGTTGACTGAGTTATTAGGTGATGAAATCTCATTGTTGTCAAAAAATGATCATGAAAATTAAAATGCAAACCCCAGTGTGTTAAGTGGGGACAGCTATGATTTTTGTTTGAAATCAAAATGCAGAGAGTTGTATAATTTGAAATATGAAATGGGAAGAGGTGAGATTAATTCCATTGATGATGGCAGCACATGTAGAGACCATACAAGACCTTAGGAAAGAAACGAGTGCTGAAGAATGAGTAAGTGCTTGACACATGGGTCAGTTCAGGAAATTTGAGGTGAAGGAACAAACTGGACCATTTCTAAAGCCTGTAGATGGAAGACATGCTTAAGAAATGGTGCGTAGCAGAATTGATTTAAAACAAACAAACAAAAAAGGGTGGACAGTATAGTAGTGGGCAACAGGAGCCACAGCAGGTCATCAGGTTGGAATCAGCTGTGTTTTTCCATGCCAGGGAACTCATTAAAAATATAATATCTATAAACTTCATGGAAATTGTGTCTCTTTGATGTATTGCTGAGTTCCGGCCTAGGATAGGTGTAACTCACTGGCCCAGCACCTGCCATGTAATAGGAACAGGACAGAATAACTCTCTCTCTCTCTCTCTCTCTCTCTCTCTCTCTCTCTCTCTCTCTCNCTCTCTCTCTCTCTCTCTCTCTCTCTCTCACACACACACACACACACACACACACACACACACACACACACACACACACTTGCTCACTGGAGTAAGCAACAAAGATGTCAATGGTGAGCACATGTGAACAGCTTCAGTGATATCTTGGGAAGCAAGGACTTGTAAACTGAAAAACTGGGTTAATCAATATTTTGGATGGATCCGTAGTTCTTTCTGTTTCTATTGAAAACATTATTGTTGCATCTGAAAATCTTAGCATTTAACATATGTTAGTTGCAACAGCATGTACTTCACAAGAACACTTGAGCAAGCAAAGAATGACACAGCAAAGAATACTGTTAATACACATCTCAACTCTGGAGGAAGGAACATGAGTTCTTAGGATGAGAAGAAAAAAAGTTCCAGGAAAATGACTAGTGTACATGGACTGTGATTGAAGGGCTCCATGAAAGACTGAAGTGAAAATGGGGTCTGAAAGAGTACCCTAAAACCATTCTGACAAAGTATTTAAAGGGAAAAACCCAGTAATATAACCTAAAGAGAATGATATTTACAGTGAGTAACATTTATAGAGAAATTCAAGCAAATTAAAAAAAAAAATCAAACAAAGGCACTTATTACCTGTAGGTAAAACAAAAGTAAGGAAGAATTTCTAATATTTTTCTGCTGTAGTTATCAACTTCAGTTATCAAGTTCAATTTGCTTAGGCAAAGTAATAGAAATGCATATATTGATTTAACCAAAAACTACAGCCTAACAATACTTGGAGATGAGAGCGAGGAAGCAGAGGGAACAGGGATGTAAGGGAGCTTATCACTAAGCCTGATGACTGGTAGAGTCATGTGTACACAAAACCCCACATACATGCACACACATAAATAAAATTTAATCAATGTTTTTAAAGATATTAAACTGTTTAGCGTTTAGGAGACAAACAAGGAAGAATGGTAATGAGAAAGATATGAAACATTATTTTATTTTTATATTTAATATAACGTAGCTTTCAAAAATCTGCATTATCTTAGCTTCTATTACATTCATCAAAACTAATTTGAACTAAAAAATCTGAAAAGTATGCTCAAATTATTAAGGAATGGACTTGATGGAAAAGGGGCCTTTTGTCCCATTTTAAATTTCTATGCTCTTTTGAAAATTTTAAAATGGTCACTCAAAACTTTTATCACAGAGATTATAATTGCACCTAAAAATTTCAGCATTTAACATATGTTAGTTACAGCCGTGTATATGTACTTCATGAGAACATGTGAGCAAGTCAAGAATGACTACTGAAGCACGGGTAACTTCTCAGGGGCCACATCCCTGAAGAAAATGGACTGTCTTCTACCCAAACTAGCAGCCATCAATTACCAATAGCTCCTCAGCTAAGTGTGAGATTTCCCCTTGCTGTAATTCCACTGGCTTGGTCTTCTGCAGGTCTTCTCTGTGAGGTCACAGCTGCTGTGTGTTCAAAAGAGCACGACCTCTGTCACACCCAGAAAATCCTGTTTTGCTGCAAATGCTCACTGCTTTTAACTCTTTCCATTTACTTCAGGAAATGTTCCACAGTCTCTTATTTTCTACATGTTGACCAGTTGTGGGTCTCTATGTATGCTGTCTAGTTTCATGTCAACAGCACAGGCTCGAGTCATCTGAGGAGACCCCGATTGAGAAAATATTTCTGTAAGATTGGGCTGTAAGGCAAGCCTGTGGACCATTTTCTTAATTAGTGATTGATGTGGGAAGGTCCTACCTATCTGGTGGTGCCACCCCTGGGCTGATAGCCCTGGAGTCTACCTGAAAGCAGGCTGAGTGGTAAGCCATGCTGAGCAAATCAGTAAGCAGCACCCTTCTGTGGCCTTCACATCAGCTTTTGCCTCTAGG
Source organism: Mus pahari (assembly GCF_900095145.1). Lineage (NCBI taxonomy): Eukaryota > Metazoa > Chordata > Mammalia > Rodentia > Muridae > Mus > Mus pahari. The sequence goes on from NC_034613.1 coordinate 141,462,976, forward strand.
TTTCTGCCTTGTTTGAGTTCTTGTCCCGACTCCCTTTAATGATGGACAGAGGTGTAGAGGTGTAGGCCAAGTAACCCTTACTTCCTCAAGTTGCTTTGCTCATTGTGTTTCATTGAAGCAATAGGAACCCTAATTAAGACACTATATTAATCACTGTCTATGGCGAAAATAAGCTTTTCTGATGAGAATTGAGAGATGCAGTTATCTACGTGAATAAGATAAAAATTTAGGGGGCGGTTTTACTATGACCATTTAGTAGAATAATAGTATTGAGTTCTCTTCCAAAGCCCGTGACCTAGCCAGGCGCATTGGCTCAGTTAACAATAACAGACCTGAGTTTTGTTTTGTGCAGCAGGCTTTAAATCTAATCAGAAAGTGGTTAATTCCTCCCATACCAGTTTTACCACTACTGTACTAGTGGACATATCTTGCCAAGCCAGTTATTATGTGAGGCTCACAGGGTTCACGGCTGGGTCAGGCTGTTGTTTGCTTTTTCTTTCCTGGTAGTATGCATAGAATCTTTCAGCATTAGAAAAGTTAGCCAGTAAAAATGAAACCTCCAGGTTAGTACCAGCTTGATTTTTCCATGCTCTGACTCAAGTAAGTGGTATCTTCAGCAATAGGGCCTACCATCGAGTTCTGGGGTGTTACTAAGAGCATGGTAATGCTTGAGGTAGGGTCTATGGGACCTCCACTGACTGGCAACTTAATAAAATCTTACATGGCACTGGCTTTTTATCTGATAGCCTATGGTGTCTGGATGAGGTGTTGTGCCCACATCACAGGGTAAGTTCTTTTAAACCCTATATGTATATGTGTTTATATATGCATGTGTGTGTATAATTTAGGAAGCTTCTATAGTAGTAGGTTTTCACATGGCTTTCCCCAAGCTCTTCAGTGTTAATTATCACTTCCTACCTTCCCTCCTCTACTCAGCCCCTCTATTTCTTACCCTCTTCAACCCTTCCAGATCCATTATTCTATACCTATCTTCATACCACTTGTGTTCTAATTTGCTCCCATTGAAATTTCTCCACGCCTACTTACTAGTTTTTTGCCTTCTGTGGGCACTCCAATTTAAATACACTTATCTAAAGATTCAAAACCATCACACACACACACACACACACACACACACACACACACATGAAAGAACATTGCAGCATTTGTCTTTTTTTGTGTGTCTGGATTATCTTACTCAGAATGATTATTTCCAGTCCATCTATTTACCTTTGAATTTTACACTTTCATTTTTTACAGCTGAATAATATGTTATGTATTTGGATTGCATTTTCATTATTCACTCATTAGTTGGTAGGCATCTAGGCTATTTCCATTTCTTGTAAATATCCATGATCACGGATGAACAAGTGTCGCTATGGTAAGATATAGAGTTCCTTGGGAATATAACTAGGAGTAGTATTCTATTTCTGACCTTTTGAGGAACTTACACACGGATTTCCACAGCGGCTGAACTAGTTTACATTCCTAAAAACAGTGAATAAGTGTTCCTCTTTCTCTACATCTATGCCAGTCATTGCCATTGTTTGTATTTTTTTTAAAGATTTATCTATTTATTATATGTAATTACACTGTAGCTGACTTCAGACACTCCAGAAGAGGGCATCAGATCTTGTTACAGATGGTTGTAAGCCATCATATGGTTGCTGGGATTNGAACTCGGAACCTTTGGAAGAGCAGTTGGTGCTCTTACCCACTGAGCCATCTCACCAGCCCTTGTATTTTTTATATTAGTCATTCTGACTGAGACAAAATGAAATTCTCAAAGTAGTTTTGATTTGCATTTCCTGGATGACTAAGGGTGTTAATACACTTTAAAAAATATTTCTCAAACATTTGTATTTCATCTTTTGAGAACTCTGGTTTTATGACCCAGTTTTTATTTTTTTTTTATTATTATTTTCTTTATTTACATTTCAAATGCTATCCCGAAAGTTTCCCAT
>NC_034613.1:141467889-141479262 GCF_900095145.1 Mus pahari
TATTCCAGATGAATTTGCCAATCGCCCTTTCTAACTCTGTGAAGAATTGTGTTGGAATTTTGATGGGGATTGCATTGAATCTGTAGATTGCTTTTATGACCCAGTTTTTAAATCACATTGCTTATTTTTTTGATGCTTAGGTTTTTATTTTATTTTATTTTATTTTATTTTATTTTATTTTATTTCTTTGTATATTTTAGACATTAACCTTCTGCCAAGTGTATGGGGAATAAATATTTTCCTCTTTTTCTAGGCTTCCTCTTCACACAAATGATGGTGACCTTTGCTGTTCAGAAGCTTTTTAGTTTCATGGCATCCATTTGTTAACTGTTGGTCTTAATGCCTGTGCTACTGGACCCTTGTTCAGAAAGTCCTTTACTTACATGTATAGGTTTAAGCATTTCTGTAAAAATAACTTTTGTTTGCCTGATGTAATTGTCTTGGAGTCTTACTGACTCCTTCTGCTAACGTAGGCCTGGTCCTGGAAGCTTCTAGCCTCTGTACAATCTAATCCAGGCTTAGAATGTTTTCAGCCTCTGAGACTTACTGCCAAATATCCTCAACCTTTCTAGGTTTTTCTGAACTCTGGTTGGCTGGTTCAACTCAGCTATTCTTGCTCTAACTCCTCTGCTGATTCACTCTGGCTTCTCTCAGTTTCTCACTAAATTACTCTGCTTGGCATACTAACTCTAGCAATTTGTCCTAATCTTATGGTTCCTTCTCATTCTCTGGCTTCAACTGCCTCTCCTGATCTTCACTGAACTGCATGAACTCATGAATGAACTCAACTCCACTGCATGCACTTAGCTGATTCCCAACTGAATAAACAGAACTGACTACATTGCCTGAATTCAACTGAATGAACAGAACTGACTGACTGACTTCCAACTCCTCTTTCTCTTCCTGCACTGCTCTTAAATAGCCGTTCTTTCCTGTCTATTCTCCTGAGAGTCGGCTGTATCATATTTCTGACTCACTCTGTCAAATCTTTTTCTGATTCATCACTTTGTCTCTCAATTGGACATCAATTTCAAACATGGCTGCTTCTTTCTACAAACTAACCTTATCTTCATTGTTAGAAATTAAAGGTATGTACTAAAGATGTGTCTGTATTCCAGTCAGAGCAATCAAATTGCTGAATTAAAATTCCTCTACCTGCTGGGCAGTGGTGGCACATGCCTATAATCCCAGCACTTCGGAGGCAGAGGCAGGCAGATCTCTGAGTTCGAGGCCAGCCTGGTCTACAGAGTGAGTTCCAGGACAGCCAGGGCTACACAGAGAAACCCTGTCTCGAAAAACCAAAAGAAAAAAAAAGAAAAAAAAATCCTCTACACATTTCCTGTTTTCTCCTCTATCAGATTCAGGGTAGCAGGTCTTACGTTTAGGTTCTTGGTACATTTGACACTGAGTTCTGTTAAGAGTTAAGGGTCTATTTTCCTTCTACATGTAGCTATCCTGTTCCTGAAAAATTACTCAACATTCTTAATAAAACACGTGCAAGCTGAACTCAAGGGCATATCATAAGATCACCCACTATGATCAAGTCAGCTTCATCCTAGAGATGCAGGGATGATTCAATGCTTGTAAATCAATATAGCCCACCACATAAAAGGACTAAAGGACAAAAGACTGAAACCATTTTAAGGAAGTCTTTTTGAACTTCAAAATAACCATCTGATTGGAGAAAAAGACTCAAATCTAGGCAACTCATAACCCAGGCAGGTAGTGGGTATTTTCTATTGTTATTATTATCTAGTACTTGGGTGATTGTTTTGTATGTGTTTGTATATATATATATATATATATATATATATATATATATATATATATATAGGTGTGTGTGTTTATGACTAGAGGCCAACTCCTGCAAGAGCTTTCTACTTATTTTTTTGAGTTAGGATCTTTCCCTTAGCCTATAGCTCACCATTTTTAGCCAGGTTGACCGGTCAATGAACCACAGAGATTGTTCTCTCTTCGCCTCCCTAGTCCTGGGATAATAAGCACATTCTACCATGCCTAGTTTTTTTTAAACATGGATTCTAAAGATTAAATTCGAGTTGTCATATTTTCATTATAAGCAATTTACCTGAGATATCTCTCCAGCCGTGCCAATAAAAGATATTCAATAGCAAATGCAATGGCTTCAATCAACTTTAAAATTATATAACTTAATTTTATTTTTTTAACTAATATTTTAAAGGAACACACAAAGTAATGGGTTCCGTTGTAGCTTTTTCATACATAATACATGTCACTTTGGCTAATTTCCTTCCATCTTCCAGATGATTCACCCTTCTGCTTTCATGTATTCTACTACTTGAGTCCCCCCAATTTATATTCTTATTATCATGTCTACTCCAGGAGAATAGAGGTCTCTGGAGGGTAAGGGTATATTTTAGTTTAGACAGTTATGAGTAAGTTGAGTATGCTGTTGTATATCTGTAATTCCAGTAATTTAGAGGTGGAGGCAGGAGGATTATAGCCAAGCCTGGCCTACATAAGAAAAAAAAAGTCATAAAATGTGCAGGTCTAACTGGTTCTGAGGAGGGGTCCTAAGTCTGTTTTGAAGATACCTACATTGACCTTAATGTTGTCAGGGCCTGCCCTTGGATTTCCCAACGTAGAATGGACATATAGAAGTTATATGGCCACCTCTCCAGTATAACAGTACCACTGCATGGGCGGGCCTCTGGTAAGGGAGCCTGGTGTGCAAATGTTCCAATAAGGTAAAGGGCACTGGGTGACTGTGTCAAAATCCTTGATGGCCCCTGACTCTAGGATGCTATAGACACTTGAACCAAGAAATGGCACTGAGTCTTGTCTAACCTACCTGTTTCTCTATAACGTGTAGACACAGCAGAGACTAGGTGGGTAAGCCATCTTTTCTGGGAACTAATTGATAAGAACAAGAGAGCTGGCCCAGGATGATCATGAGAACTGGGGTGGCCTTTCTCCAGTCTCCATGACACCTCATTGGTTTGAGGTGCACTGGGAAGGAGAGTGTTGCCTGGTCTGAAATTGGTTTAGCCTTCTCAACAGTTATGTTGCTTGGAGCACAATGTGGCACACCAGGATTATCAGAATAAATTAGCATCTGAGAGAGGAGCCTGAAGGTACAGGTACAGAGGGCTGGAAGAATCCTGAAAAGAAGCCTTGAGTAAGAGACACAGAAGCCAGCTGAAACATGTTGATGGGATGGTACAAAGTAGGTAGAGATGCCTTACTTTATGTGTGCTGTTAGGCCTGGGGACCTCTTCTGTCTTCATCAATGCGAATGCTAATCATCTTTCTTTCTTTCTTTCTTTCTTTCTTTCTTTCTTTCTTTCTTTCTTTCTTTCTTTCTTTCTTTCTTTCTTTCTTTCTTTCTTTCTTTCTTGTTTTCTGTTTGGTTTTTTTTGTTTTCTTTTGTTTTTTTTCGAGACAGGGTTTCTCTGTGTAGCCCTGGCTGTCCTGGAATTCACTCTGTAGACCAGGCTGGCCTCAAACTCAGAGATCAGCCTGCCTCTGCCTCCCAAGTGCTGGGATTAAAGGTGTGCACCACCACACCCAGCAGTAATCATCTTTCACACAATGGCCAAATCCATTTTTTTTAGGCCCTCAGTGTGCTAAAGCCCACTTCTCAGAATTCTCTTTTGGGTACTAGACACTGATGCTAAGGCCGTTTCCTAGCACTCTGTTGAAGCAGGAAGCGCTGGAAAACATGAGCTTTCCTGCTTATAGGTTCACAGTGTGGCCCCGAGTCAGTCACTTTTAACTGTCAGTTTCATACAACCTATATCACCTGGGAAGACAGTCCTGTTGGAAAATTAGATTCAGGTTGGCCTGTAGGCATGTCTGTGGAATTGTCTTGATTGTTAATTGATGTGGAAAGACCCATCCTAAATTGCAGTATCTTTCCTGGGCCCTGAACTGCGCAAGAATAGAGAAATGGTAACTGATCACGAGGCAGGGAGCAAGCATGTATTGATGCTCTTGACTGTGGCTGTGATCTGACAAGCTGAGTTGATCTCCCTGCACTAATGGGCTGTCAGAGTACTGAGCCAAGGAAGCCCTTTCCTTTCCTCTTTCAACTTTGCTTTTGAGTCAGGGTGTCTTGGTACAGCACAGAAAGTAGAGCAGGCTCCTGCCTGGAGCATCAATGGGCTCAGAATAATGTCATCAGTGCTATTATTTAAGGGCATCTGGGAAAGAATTCTTTCCCATTCAAAAAGAGCACCTTTACTGGACACGAAAGTGCCACAAAGGTCACAATTTCAGTGAAGTGTCTGGAAGATGTAAATGAAGGATTCTGTGCGAGGCAGGATGTTATGCTTTAATTAATCCATTTTCTTTTAAGTGTCTCAAGTATTAAAGTGCTGAGTCACTCACGTCTTAAGCTTTGTCTAAAGTCTTTTCGCCTTTATCTGTATTATTCCTTTATCTGCTCAAAATAAAGAACAGGCCTTGAGAAGTAAAGGGGTCCTCTGTCATCACATGACATTTAAAATTGGTCCTGAAGGGCATACAGAAAACGCTGCTCAGAGCACATCAGGCAGGGAAAATTGGAAATATCCAGCAGACATTTTTGTTTCTACAATTTACTCTGTTAATGTTCTTGACTGTTTTCAAAAGGCCCAACTATCAAAGACTCGTCCCCAGAGTGTTGCCACTGGCAAGTGGCAGAATCTGAGGGATGGGGACTAATGGGAGGACTTTAGACCTTTGAACTTGGGTTCTTGAAGCTCACTGAGGGGCTACAGGACCCCTTCTTTTGCCTTTTGCTGTGAGGTGAGAGATATTCCTACCATTGGGGGGGTGTGCCTTTTTTGAGACAAGGTTTCTCTATGGAATAGCCCTGGCCATCCTGGACTTGCATCTTAGACCAGGCTGGCCTTGAACATGCAGAGATCTACCTGCCTCTGCCTCCTGAGTGCTGAGATGAAAGGTGTGCCCTGTCCCTACCTGGTCCTGACACTTTGCTCTCTATATGTTGGTTTTCAAGTGATACAAAGCAAATGCACAGCTGCCAGAGTTGTTATTATGTCCGAGTAGGTAAAAGCTAAGGATACTGCCTAGAATCTTACAAGGCATCAGCTTTTCTCAGTGAAGAAGTGTCAGGGTGAAAGTCATGCCCACTGATGTTGGGAAATCTTGACTCATGCAGCACATCTACAATAGCAGCTCAATATTATTCCTACCACATGGTAGAAAACTCGAGAAGAAGGAGTCTGACACGGGAGACATAGACAGGTTTTATTTTTCTAGTAATGAAAAGTTTAGAACTGGCTAGCTTACACCTGGTATTTCTTTTAAGAAGTTCTTTCAAGATGTCTTCTAGCTTTCTCCCCTCCCTCTGTAACAGCTGACGACTTCAGGAACACAAGGTGGCTGCTGAGCCTCCAGACATGCCCAAGAATAATTAGGAAGAGCACAAGGCAAATGACACGAAACAGAAGCCTGTCCCACTTGTCGGAAAAACAATTTCCCAGAATCTCTACTTGGAAGTATTCTGCTGGTTTTCTTTTTCATTAGACAGAATAGAGTTTTGTGCAAGAGATCCGTGAAACTTAACGTGTTAGCTAGAAGTAGTACAGCCATAAACAGTAAGTCTCTAAGATACTGCTCCTGTTAACATTAAGGCTCTAGGATATTGTCCCTGTTAATATTGAGGCTATAGGCTACTGTCTCTATTGAGACTCTAGGAATATGGTCTCTAGAATATTGTGGGCCTATAAGGGCAACATAAGCATATGCATATTTTACTAGACAACTGGCAGCTTCTGCCCTACTTACACACTTTGAACTTAGCTTTGGAAAGTTAAAGGGTACTCATTTATTTCAATAGGGAGATATTATATATCACTAAAGAGTAAGTGTTAATTTCTTAAATGAGGCTGAGGGAGTTGGGTCAATGAACAAGAGCATTTGCTGCTTAAGCATGAGAAGCTGAACTCAAATTCTAGACCCTATATTAAAAAAAAACAAAAACAAAAACAAAAAAAACAAACATGTGTGGCCGTGCCTGTGGCGGTAACCCCGGCCCTAGAAGGGCAATTGGGTACAGAGACATGAGGATTGCTGGAGCCTGTTGGCTCCAGGGGTTAGTGAGAGACCTGTCTTCATAGTGTAAGGTAAGGAGTGAATGGTCATGACAACCGAGGTCCTCTTCTCATCTCCTCTCACCTCTGCACGTGCAGAGAGATGAGCACACATAGCCCCATCCTTCACGTACAAGTACACATAAAATTGAACAGTAAGAGATGACAGTATGAGCTGAGTTAACTGCAATTGTGCATGTCAGAGGGGCAGAGAAGCTGACCTCCAAGTTTAGGTTAGAATGTACTTGGGCCAGAAAGTAAACCTTCAAGTCTTCAGGGCATGATGGTTTCTATCAGCAAGAATTACAGGGGAATGACAGGGCCAAGAAGTGGGAGTGGGTGGGTAAGGGAGCAGGGGCAGGGGGGGAGCATATAGGGAACTTTCAGGATAGCATTTGAAATGTAAATAAAGAAAATAATAATAATAATAATAATAATAATAATAATAAAAGAATTAGCTCTCCCCGGCTCAGGTTCCCTGTTGTTATGTTACTTCTGATTCTGCTCCCCACTGCAATTGCCATGGAACCCAGACTGAAGGAGAAGCCAAGAGTTGGAAAATGACTCTTTTTCATTAGGTATGACTATTGATAGGAACAACAACAGCAAACCAAACCAAACCAAAACAAAAAATAAAACAAACAAACAAACAAAACCCATGGTTTTCTTTACAAAGATTCTGTTTGGATGTGATTTGTGCATTTTTCCATGTATATTTTGTTGGCAGATGCAAGCCTTCTGGCCTCCCTGATGTTCACTAGAGTGAGGATTTATAAGCCTTCCCTCTGGGAGAAGGGAAACCACACACAGTTGCCCACAGTTAGCTTCTTCTTGGTTTGTAACACTTTATAATGAATGCCATTCAGTCTGTTCCTCAAAATTCCCCTCTTTTAATGAAAATATTGGCTATGGGGATGGGGCAAGTACACCAAAAGCACCTCCAGGAAAGAAAGACAACCACAGCGTGCCCCTTCAAGCACTCATCCATTAGCCCTTTGCCTGATTTCTTTCTGTGTGCTAGATGCTGTGTGAGTTCCAGTAACTGACTCCAGAAACTATCAAAGCATCCCCTTAGAATCAACAATGAATAAACAACACCCTAAGGAAATGCATGGGTAGAGGCGGGGAACTCAGGCTGGAAGAATGGAAATACTCCTGGGAGAGATGACACTTGAAAAGAGACAGACACAGGTTTTTCTAGAGAAGCAAGAAAACTCGGGAAATAGCAAGGTGTAATGAATGGTGACTTGTTAGGACTTCTTCATGGTGAGTATGGGGTCGGGGGGGAAAGACTAGTGTCACTTAAAGTTTCTGCTCAATACTGTGCAGTGGGATAAGACAAAAAATAAAGAAAAAGGTTCAGAATTTACTAATGGAACTAAACGTTTGTGTATGATGTAATCATTGCAGATGATTAAACAGTCTACAACTTATAGTTACAGATCCTAAGTGACTTCACCAGTAAGTATTTCTAGATACAAAAATCAGTATAGAAAAGAAGCTGAGTTTTCTGTTTTGCTATTAAGCTCTTAGAAAATTCTTTAAAGTTTTAAAGTGCTCTCATAGATGTCAGGATAAAAACACCAGGATCTTAGAAAGAAATCTAACCACAGATGCCCAAGAATTATAGAGAAACAAATATTTGTAAACTGTGGCAACATTAAAGAAGACTTGAGTGTAGAAATGGTCATACTTTGTTTAAATGATAGAAGAGTCAATATTGTTGTGTCATTTCTTCTCAAGTCAGTATGGACACTCAATGCAATCCCAGTTTCCTGGGATTATTTTCAATTTCACACAACTCAGAGTCATCTGGGAAGAGAGAATTTCAGCTGCAGAATTACCTAGATCAAATTGGTGTGCAGGCATGCCCGTGGAACATTTTCTTGATTGCTAACTGATGTAGGAAGGAGCAGTCCAGTGTAGGTGGTTCCATCCCTGGGCAGGTGGGTCTGTGTTATGTAAGAAAACTAAAGCCAGCGAACAAGCCAGCAGCAAACCTTTCTGGTTTCTGCTTCAGTTCTTGCAGTCTGGAAGTGTGAGCTAGAGAAACCCTTTTTTTCCCCAAGTTTCTTTTTGTCAGAGTATTTTTATCACAGCAACCCAATGAAAGAAGAACACCCAGGAAAATTCCAACTGATTTTTGTTTGTTTCTTTGTTCTGGGAACTTGTTAAACTTACTGTAAATTTCTACAGAATGTTAAGAAAAAAAAGTAGATCAACACTCTTGAAAGATATAGTACTGATAAAATTTGCTACTAAGTCAATGGTCTTTAGTGGAAAATACCACTAGGAAATCAAATGAAGTGAATTTAGTCACAACACAACAACAAGGACAAAAACATGACCATTTGAAGGCAATTGTTGATGGAAACAAAAAGGCTGTTGCATGGCTTCTCCTGTGAAGGCCAGAAGTTCACTCTAGACAGGGCACATGTCTAGATGTGGCAACGAAGCCAGCTTAGCTAAGTCTAGCCTGGCGAATAGTGGATTTTTTTTTGGGGGGGGAGGCTATGCTACATTCATGAGAGCATGGTTGAGGGCTTACTCACAGGTGAGGTGTCACTGACAGGAGTCATTAGTATGGGGTTATTGTAGGTGTGCCAGCTTGAGCCTGCTTTGGGGTATTCAGACCCTTTGTTTCCTGGGATGGACTGGAGAGAGGAAAGCTTAGCCAGGCAGGTGGGTGCAGGCAGGATCTTGGTCGGCAGTAAGTGTACAGGCAAAGAACATACACCCAGGAGCAGCTGAGTACACACTCGAGAACAGCTTTGGAGAACTGGGTCAATTTACTAGGGAGAGGGGGAGTGGAGTATTTATGTCTCTGGGGATGTGGCCAGGGACTCTGGGGCCCTTGCCCCAGAGTGTGTGTGTGGCTGTGTATGATTGGCTAGGGAAAGAGTGTTGGAAGACACTTCATCTGCATACTTAGGGGCTATGGGGGGGGACGAGGGGTTAAAAGGTCAAATGAGGAGTGAAGCTGTCCTCATCTGAGGTATCTGGGGTTGAAACTGTCCTCAACTCTTCCTTCATAATCCTGGGCCATTAAGATCCCACAGCAGAGAGTGGGTGAGTGGTTATATATAGGAGTGTATGAGAGGTTACTCAAAAGAACATTGCAAGCGATCATTCAAAGGGTGAAGGGTTGCTTATAGGAGCATGGATGAGGGATATAGGAACATGGGTAAGTGGGTTCCTTATAGGAGCATCACTCACAGGAGCATGAGTGAGGGGCTACTCATAGATGAAGAGTCCTAGGGGCACAGGTGAGGAGTTACAAAAGCGAGTAGTCACGAAGTAGTTTCACATCACTGAAAATTGACCCCCCAGCAAGAGTTATGACTCATAAACTAATAATTGACCTTTCCTGCCTAACTTGCAGCCACCTCCATTGTCCCCTCCTACCTCATCAATTGTTTTTTGCTTATGTAGCCCGGAGGAGGAAACTTGTGAGTTGTGACATTCTGAGTTTGTAAGTCTTCTTCCTCTCTATAGTATGGGATAGTTATCAGAAGGAGGCAAACACTGGGTTAATGTTCTTGGAGGAGAGAAATAAGTATGTGATATAGCACACGAACACGGAGCTGTACTAATTGAGACTCATTTCTTCTGACACTTTAAGAAAGAGACCGAGAGTGGTGGTGCTAGAGCAGGAGGTTGGTGTGAATTAAAAGTTGATGAGATTCTCACTTGCTGCTCTCTATGTGGTCAATGAAGTAAGAGGAAAAACTGGTAACTAATAAGAAGGTTAATAGAAAAAATAATATATTATGCCTTGGGAAAAGGCCCTAGAATGATCATTCAGAAACTGAGGTCAAAAGAAACTCCACGACCGAGAAAGGCATTTTCTGAGCATCGGCGAGCGCCACTGCTTTTGAAGATATTGATTTGTAAGCTGAGGCTTTCTGTCTGAAGATTGTTATCTATCTAATAATAAAGATTAATACAAGACTAGGACTATGGCATGCCAATCACTATTCTTTATGTTATTGTTTATTTAAGATGTCTCTCTTTTAAAAAAAATAAATATTCCTTATTCTAAAAGGCCCCCTTTTTATTTCAGTAGTAGCTATATTTTATAATAGGTCAGTTTATAGATCGTTATAAATCTCAAAGCAGCTTACAATTAGGGAATTATAGTTTATTGAGTTGAGGAATGAATTACCATGTGGTATCCAGATCACATAAAGGCCATACACAGCCTCACATTGAAACATTATGCTCACTTTACATGCCATACGGACACTGTGTCTTTGGACCACCTCAATGCCTGAGTTCTCTTTTGACAATTAAGGAATGATGGCAATGTACTGCTACAGAAAGCTGGATTGGGCGATTGTTTGTCTTCTAAAATGCTCATGCACAAGTTCTCAGTTACCTACCCCAAGGCCCCCCTTGCAAGTCAGTTACTTAGTGTGAGTAGTTGGGACTGTACTATGAGAAACTGTAGCAGTCCTCCCATGGATATCAACCAGCCATGGCACAGCAAGTTGCAGTAAGATTATGAGGAAAGAGTTGTAAAGGAAGGCAACAGGGTCAGAGACAGGCCCTGCCTCCATGTTATGAGTCCCACAAGAACACTAAGATACATGCCATATCATATAGGCAGAGGACTTAGCTAAGACCCATACAGGCTTCCTGGTTCCTGGCCAACATCTTAAAACTACAGTGAAATTAGCGCTGACTTTGGATGCAAGATTACATATTCTCTTCCCCTCTTCTCATCTTACTAATACTTGCCTGGCCTATTCATGGAAATCCTCCAGTCTCTCAAATAGTAAGGTTACAAGTGTGCACCATTATACTTGGGTCAAAAGATCTGTCTTTAAATTGTCCATTTTTTCCCAATTATGATGGAGGAGGCAATGAAATACAAAACCTGGAAAGTGCATTTTATTTGCCCTGGCTTGTACTACTTGCCTTAAAAGTGTGAAATGTGTAAAAATCTTAGCAATGTGTACTCAGCTTTGATTGCTGTATTTTTTTTGGTTTACTGCTTATTCCCTTTGCCTATGGTAGAAGGAATTAATTTTGATTTCTACATATCAGGGATATTATGTGCAACCATTTCCTGTACTTTATGTCAACTTTATTACATCCTTGACTATGTTAGAATAGAACAAACAAAGGTTTCTTGTTCCTGATCTGTAAAAGAACCAACATACTTTACTATCACAATAACCTCTTTATTACTTTAAATATTTTCTTGACATTTGACTAAATATATAACCTGGGGGGGGTACTTTTGATCCTATCTTGAGTGTCTCAATCTCCTTTGGCAGCTTTTTTTTTTTTT
>NC_034613.1:141480999-141488250 GCF_900095145.1 Mus pahari
TCTCTCTCTCTCTCTCTCTCTCTCTCTCTCTCTCTCTCTCTCTCTCTCCTTTTTATGTTTTTCAAGACAAGTGTTTCACTATTACAGCCCAGGATAGCCTCCAACTCACTGAAGTCCTCTTTTCTCAGCTCCTTGAGTGTTAAGATTATCACTGTGAGCCATGAATGACTATGTCTGGCTTCACTCTTTCATTTTACAAAAGTAAAAAAAAAATAATAAGTGATGTTAGCAGTGATAACTGTTGTGGTTTGAATAAGAATGACCCCCATCGGCTCATTGGTCTGAATGCTTAGTCAGCAGTGACTGCTGCTACTGAGAAGGATTAAGGGCTTTTGAATTGTTGGAGTAGGTGTGGTGGTGTTGGGGGAAGTGTGTCAATGGGGATGGGCTTTGAGGTTTCAGAAGCTCAAGCTAGGCCCAGTGTCTCTCTGCTGTCTGTGGATTCAAATATAGAACTAACTCTCAGCCCTTCAACAGTTCCATGTCTGCCTGCATGCTGCCATGTTCCCTACAATGATAATAATGAACTAAACCTCTATTGTAAGCCAGCCCCCAAATTCATGATGTCCTTGTTTTTAATAGCTGAATAGTATTCTACCATGTAAATGAACATTTTCTGTATCCATTCTTGGGTTGAGGGACATCTGGGTTGCTTCCAGTTTCTGGGTATTAAGAATAATGCTGCTATGAACATAGTGGAGCATGTGTCCTTGTTATATGTTGGAACATCTTTTGGGTATATGCTCAGGAGTGGTATAGCTAGGTCTTCAGGTAGAACTATTTCCAATTTTATGAGGAATGGGGAACAAAATAATCATGGGAGGTGGAGGGAGGTAGGAACCTGAGTGGGAGAAGAGAGGGGGTGGAGAAAGGGGGGCAGTATCAGGAATGGGGGAGGGACAGGAGAGAAGCCCAGAGGGCCAGGAGAATGGATGGAAATATATAGCTGCTGAGAGTGGGGGCACAGGGATGGGAAAATCTCTAGAAAGTCCCAGAGACCTGGGATCAGAGAGGCTCCTAAGAGTCAATGTGGGTGACCTTAGACAGAATGCCAAACTGTGGGGATATAGAACCTGAAGAGACCACCTCCAGTAGTCAGATAGGACCCTTAGTGTAGGGATGGGACACCAACCTACCTACCTACAAAACTTTTGACCCAAAATTGCTCCTGTCTAAAAAAAAAAAAAAATGCAGGGACAAAAATGGAGCAGAAACTGAAGGAATGGCTAACCAGTGACTGTCTCAACTTGGGATCTATCCCATGGGTTGGCACTAAAACCTGACACTATTACTGATGCTATGTTGTGTTTGCATATAGAGCCTAGCACGGCTGTCCTCCGAAAGGCTCTACCAACAGCTGACTGAGCCTAGAATTGGAAGGAGGTCGGGGCCCCTCTGGAAGAGTTAGGGGAAATGTTGAAGGAGCTGAAGGGGATCACAACCCCATAGGAAGACCAACAGTGTCAACTAACCTGAACCCATGGGAAATCCCAGAGACTGAGCTACCAAACAAAGACCATACACTGGCTGATCTGAGGTCCCTGGCATATAAGTATCAGAGGGTTGCCTTAACTGGCTTTAGTGGGAGAAGATATGCCTAATCCTGTTGAGACTTGATGCCTCAGAAAGAGGGGATGGGGGGGGGGCAGCCTCTCAGAGGCAAAGGGGAGGGGGAATGGGAGGAAGAACTCTGAAAGGAGGGATGGGCTAACAACATTTAGGATGTAAAAAAATAATTAAATAATTAAAAGAAAAGCAATTGAATGCTTTAAGAAAGGCTTAATGTTCCTAGGCAGAACAAGAAAGACGGAGGTGCTAAGGGCTATATGGAATGTGGGACCTAGCTCAAGATGTTTCAAAGGAGAAGAATATTAATAAGTTGCCTAGAGACTGTTCTTATAATACATTAAATGGCCAAGAGACTGCTCTTGTAATATTTTGGTGAAGAATGTGGATGTTTTCAGCCCTTGTCCAAAGATTCTACCTGAGGCTAAATTAAAAAATTTCGAATTAATACCCCAGGCAGAGGAGATTTCAAGACATCCTAGTATTGACTCTGTCATGTGGTTATTAATGGTCACTTGTGTGCAGTTCTATAATTAAATGAAGCAAATTGAGCAAGGAAAAATGTACAGTTTGAGGAGAAAAAAAACCAGGAATTATAATGGAGCTAAGTCTGGTGCCCAAGGAGATTAAAAAAAAAAAAAGACCAGATGCTAAATGGAAAAAAGGGAGTGGTGACCTCAGGGCAAGACTCCACCCAACTAAGCCTCTAAACTGTGAAAAGGAATTAAAGAAAAGCTTAAAGCAGTGTATGACAAAAGAAAGCTTATGCAAATGTAATTGTAGGGGAGGGGCAAGTTCCAGCCCGGTCAACCAGCAGAACTTGGCAGATTTGGCCACCTGGGGCTCACTTTAGAGTCCAGGATACAAGAAGGGGTTGGAGAATCTTCCTCCATGAGTAAGGAAAATGCTGAGGCCAGGCATGTGGCAGGATTGTCCCTCGTGGAGGCCCAGAGAGGCCATTTCATGAAGCTGAAGCCTGGATTGCTTTGGAGATGCCCAAGTCATTGGAGATGCCAGTGCTGTGGGTTGTCTACTGAGAAAAGCTAACAGGAAGTGGAACCAGTCCAAGAGAAAGAAGTGTGCTGCAGTCAGCCAAGCTGAAAGGAGGGGGATCTGAAGAGTGCATTGACCTCAGACATAGACATGCAGAGTTAGAGTTTCTGCCCCAACCCCACCCCTCTGGGTTTCAGGCTTGCTTTGGTCTAGTATTTCCCCCCTATGCTTATTTTATTCCCTTTTGGTATGGCAATGTGTGTTCCCTGTCATTGTATGTTGGAACTATGGGATCTACATTTTTTTATTTTGATTTTTATAGCAGATTACAATTAAGAGACTGTCATGAGTCCCAGAAAAGACTGAACTTTAGGCTTTTACAACAGTATTGAGACTGTTATAGACTATGAGGAACTTTGAACTTGGAATGAATACCTTTTTGCGTTATGATATGGCTGCAGACCTATGGGAACCAGGGTGTGGAACGTCGTGGTTTGAATAGGAATGACCTATTCCTATTCCATATATTTGAATGCATAGCCATCAGGGAGTGGTGCTACTTCAGAAAGATTAGGGACATTTGCCTTGTTGGAGTAGGTGTGGTCTTGTTGGAGGAAATATATCACTGGGGGGTGGGCTTTGAGGTTTCAAAACCCCAAAGCCAGACCCAGTGTCTCTTTTTCTGCTGCCTGTAGAACTGCCAGCTGCTTCTATGGCAGCATGCCTGCCCAAGTGCTTTCATGTTCCCTGCTATGATGACAATTGATTCAACCTTGGAAACTGTCAGCAAGTTCCAGTTAAATGCTTTCTTTTATAAGAATTGCCATGGTCATGATGTCTCTTAACAACAATAGAACACTAAGACAAACACTCTTTCATATTAGAGTCACATGAAAAGTATATTTAAGGACTATTGGGAAAAGTGCTTACCTTGCAAGCATGAGAACCTGAATTTGAACCATTTTTTTTTAAAGGCAGATATGTACATGTACTTGTAATCTGAGTGCTGAACAGTTTGAAGACATGCAGGTCCCTGGAGATCACTGGTTGGCCAGCCAGCCTAGCCTACTTAGTGAGCTCCAGGCTGGTGAGAAACCCTGACTACAAAAACATGCTGAGTCTTCCTTGAATTGGTTGATCTTGGGTCTATGCATATGCATGTCTATAGACATGCATGCACTTGGATGTATGCGTACGCTCTCACACACATTCTCTCACAGGGATATGGACCTTATATATGCATATATAAAGAAAAGCATAGTCAAATAACAGAAAGACAGCCCTTCCTACATTAGATCTGTATAGGCAGAGTATAGGTACATATCATTAATATAAAGATTTTAGACCTGTGTCCTTTATAAGACCTACTCAGTGATTCATCACAATCATGACATTTTGTTTGTCATACTCCTCATGACACATTGTCTCATATTCTCAACACATTCTTAGTGTAGTTTTGAAATATTCTTAGTATATTATACTTATTATGGATCATTAGTGAGAGATGAATATGATCAACATTTCTCTATACATACATGAAATTATCAAGCAATGAGTAAAAATTATATTAAGAATGAGCTCAAGGGTGGGTCACTGGGGCTTGCTAATGGCACCTAGATAAAATGTGATGAGCTTTAGGTGCAGAAAGAGACCCTATCTCAAGGGACTACATTGGAGAGACACACAACCATCATCCTCTGGCTTCTGTAGGCATAGTCACCGTCATACACATGTATATACTTATGTACACACATACAGGAAAAATGAGTAGATGAATTGGTGGAAGATATTTGATAGTATCATGATTTCTTGTTTGAATATAGATGAAAGTGTTTAGAATAAAATAATTTTAATGTTCATTTTTTTCATGCATTACATACCCTTCATATGTCTGTTTGTCTTTTTCTCAGACAGTTTCAGCTATGTAGCACAAACTAGTCTTGAACTTGTGATCCTTTGCCTTAGTCTCCCAAGGGCTGGACATGTGGGCATGTGCTCCTGTACTGAGACTTTCTATTTAAACTCTCCATATAAAATAGGTTTTATATTTTGCAAGCAGCAGACCAGAGAAAACAGATGAGGAGGGGGTAGAAATATTGTATAATCCATATGCCCAGGACACTTGTTGCCAGAAAGTGACCCCTAGGCATGACATGGAAAAATCTCAACAATATGGTTTCCTGAACCATAATGACAACATCAGTGACATGCCAACATGGACAAGGCATGATCTCATCCCTTGATGAAGAGCCACAAATAGGTGGTCAAAGGCTGTTTTGAGAGGGAGAATTAGTTTCCTCAGTATGGACTACCAATCCCAAGTAGTCAGTCACATGTACATGTAAGAAAAGCTGAATGAACTCAGTAGTCTCCATGTGCATATGTGCATATGTACACATTTATCAACTATAATTTAAAAAGAGACCTTGAAGGGAGAGGGCATGGGGAACATTTGAAGGGGGAAGGAGGTGTGAGAGTGATGGAAGCATGGTGCACAAAAAAGAGAAAAGATCAAGTGTTTGTCTTTTTTTTTCCAAGAAAGTTTTGTCATTTTATTTAATTTTTCTCCATTAATTTACTTATTCACTTTACAGCCTGATTACAGTCCCCCCATCCTCTTTTCCTAGGCCCCCCCTCACTTAGCATCTTGCCACATTTTCCCCTCCCTTTCTTCTCAGAGAAGTGGAGAGGGGGCACTTATCTTAGTACATCAAGTCATAGTAGGACATCCTCTCCCACTAAGGCCAAACAAGGCAGCCCAGTTATGGGAAAGGGATCTAAAGGCAGGCAACAGAGTGAGAGACAGCTCTGGCTTCAGTTGTTAGAGGATTCACATAGAGAACAAACTATATACCTGCTACATATGTATAAAGGGCCTAGGTTCAGTCCCTGAATACTCTTTGTGTGGTGGTTCTGTCTCTGTGAGTGCCCACAGGCCCAGGTTAGATTACTACACAGCAGGTCTTCCTGTGCTGTCCTTGACCTCTGCAACTCCCTCAATTCTATCCCCTACTCTTCCACAAGACTCCCTGAGCTATGCCTATTATTTGGTTGTAAGTCTCTGCCTCTGTTTCCATCAGCTGCTGGGTGGAGTCTCTCAGGAGATGGTTATGCTAGGCTCCTGTCTGCAAGCATAACAGAATATCATTAATAGTGTCAAGAGTTGGGTCTCTCCCATGGGATGGGTCTCAAGTTGGGTCAGTCATTGGTTGGCCATTACCTTAATCTTTGATCTATCTTTATCCCTGTAGTTCTTGTAGATAGGACAAATTTTAGGTTGAAGTTTTTTGGGGGATGGTTGATGTCCCCTTCTCTCCACTAGAAGTCCAGCCTGACTATAGGAGGTGACCTCTTCAGGCTCCATATACCCCCTTACTAGATGTCTCAGCTAGGGTTACCCCCCAAGAACTCCCAGGAGTCTTCCCCTATCTTAGAGCTGCATCTCAAACAATTTCCATTCTCTTCCCCCCAGCCCCCACTTGGTGCACCTGGTCTCCACCCTGTACCATACCCTATCCCACTCAGTTCCCTTCCTCCATCTACTTCAGATATTTATTTTATTTCCTCTTCTGAGTGAGAATCAAGCACCCTCTTTAGGGCCCTCCTTGTTACTTAGCTTCTTTGAGTCTGTGGATTGTAACATAGTTATTTTGTACTTTCTAGGGCAATATCTACTCATAAATGAGTATATATCAAGCATGTCTTTCTGGGTCTGGGTTACTTCACTTGGGATGACATTTTCTAGTTTTTTCCATTTCCCTGCAAATTTCATGATGTTTTTGTTTTTACTAGCTAAGTAGTTATTTTGATTTGCATTTTCCTGATGACTAACGGTTGGGAGACTTTTAATGACTAGTTCTATTTCCTTGAGAGTTATAGAACTATTTAAATTGTTTATCTGGTCTTGACTTAACTTTGGTAAATTGTATCTATCAAGGAAATCGACCATTTCATTTAGATTTTCCAGTTTTGTGGAGTATGGGCTTTTGAAGTAAGACAATGATTCTTTGGATTTCTTCATTGTTTATTGTTATGTCCCCCTTTTCATTCCTGAGTTTGCTAATTTGGATACTGACTCTCTGTCTTTTAGTTAGTTTGGCTAAGGATTTGTCTCTCTTCTTGATTTTCTCAAAGAACCAGCTCTTAGTTTTTTTTTGTTTGTTTGTTTTTTATTTTATTTTATTTATTTATTTATTATTTTTTGATTCTTTGTATTCTTTGTTTCAAATTTCTTGATTTCAGTCGGAAGTTTTATTATTTCCTGCCATGTACTTCTCTTGCTTGCATTTGCTACTTTTTTGTTCTAGAGTTTTCATGTGTGTTTTTAAGTTCCTAGTATGACAGCTCTTAAATTTCTTTATGAAGGTACTTAGTGCTATGAACTTTCCTCTTAGTACTGCTTTCATTTTGTCCCACAAGTTTAGATGTGTTTTCCAGTCCTTTACTCTGAAGTAATGTCCATCTTTGTTGCTGAGGTGTGTTTCTCATATGCAGCAGAATGATGGATCCTGTTTTCACATCTGTTCTGTTAGCCTGTGTCTTTTTTTTTGGGGGGGGGGGTGATTGAGTCCATTGATATTGAGAGATATTAAAAAACAATGGTTGTTATGTCCTATTATTTTTATGGTGGTGGTGGTGGTGGTGTGTGTGTGTGTGTTTGTGTGTGTGTGTGTGTGTGTGTGTGTGTGTGTG
>NC_034613.1:141488674-141497550 GCF_900095145.1 Mus pahari
GGATTTCTGAGTTTGAGGCCAGCCTGGTCTACAGAGTGAGTTCCAGGACAGCCAGGACTACCCAGAGAAAAAAAGAAAATTTTGTTGAAAATACTTTCTGATCCTTTGAATTAGAAATCTTCTTCTAGTTCTATTATTCTTAAATTTGGTCTTTTCATAGTGTCCAAATTTTCTTGGATGTTTTGTGTTAAAAAAAATTTGAGATTTAGAATTTTCTTTGGCCAATGTATCAATTTCTTCTATCACATCTTCTATGCCTGAGATTCTCTCTTCCATCTCTTGTATTCTGTTGGTGATGGTTGAGTCTGTAGTTCCTGTTCTCTTCCCGAGGTTTATCATCTCCAGGATTCCCTCAGTTTGTGTTTTCATTATTGCTTCTACTTCCATTTTCAGGTCCTGAATATTTATTTTCTTCACCTGCTTAATTTTATTTTCCTTTATTTCTTTAAAAGATTTATTCATTTTCTCTTTAAAGGCCTCTATCATCTTCATAAGATTGGATTTAAGGTCATTTTCTTGTGCTTCAGCTGTGTTAGAATATCCAGGGCTTGCTGTGGTACCATGCTGGGTTCTGGTGGTCCCATATTGCCCTGGCTTTTACTGATTATGTTCTTATACTGGCCTTTAGCCATCTGTTAACCAAGGGGTGTTGGCAGGCCTGGTAGTTCCAGATGGCAGCAGGCCTCTGGTAGTCCCAGATGACAATAGTCTTCTGAGATTCAGGTAAAGCTGGTAAGTCCAGATGGCAGCAGGCCTTGGTGGGCCCTGATAGCAGCAGGCCTCTGGTAGTTAGTACTTGATGCCAATGGACCTCTGAGCATCTTTCTTTAACAATAGTGATATACCTAGAAGGAGCAGTTATATTACCAAGATCTTGCACTGTGCTTATTAAATCAAGTATGACACAACACACTCATAGAACTCAGATTGGCTTTACTTCTGGGCTAAGGTTACACAAATCCTTCTGGGACAGGAACCTTGGTGCATTTGGGTGGGGTAGGGGGACTTTGGGAAGATACATAAACAGTGTAAATGAAATTTGGTGCAGCATTTTGTAACATTGGTTATCCTAGCCATAAAATAACAAGGCATAGAAGCTTTGAAATCTGAGTTTCCTTATGTGAACTTCAATCATTTACGATGTCCCTAGGTGGTAAAAAATATATTTGCTGCACCCATGTACATAATTAGGCGAAAGCTAATGAGGCCAGCCTTATTTTGTGATCATGAGTATCCTTAGAGATGACATTGATCTCTAAGAGATAGGAAAAGAGAGTAAAGTTAAATTAAAACATAGGACTTTGATACATACAAAAGAAATGACTAAATATTCACTCAGGATTGCACTGAAGGTCTCTCAGAGGGAGGGGAGGGGGAAGAGACAGAAGACAGAAGAGACAGAAGTTAATTAGTAGAAAAATCATCTCATTCTTCCTTAAAGAAGTTCAAGGCTGGTCCTTAGCCTGGTGCTGGAGAGATGGCTCAGTGGTTAAAAGTTCTGAGTCCTGAGTTCAAATCCCACAACCACATGGTGTCTTACAACCATCTATAATGGGATCTAATGCCCTCTTCTGGTGTGTCTAAAGACAGCTACAGTGTACTTATAGATATAAAATAAATAAATTTTTTTTAAAAAGTCCAAGCCCTTTGTTTCTGGTGAAAGGCAATTTATTATTGCCAAACAACTAAACTGGCCTTTGAAGATTTATTTCATTCTCACTGTATATAAATTTATGTTGTTTTGCTTTCTCCTGTGAATTCATCCTGATGTCTTTTCTGGTTCCCAGTTTATTGATGAGTTAGAGAAAACATATTTTATGATTTGCTTTCTAAAATATCCATTAACCTCCATTAACAAGAGACAATTATTGATACCCACACCTGTGAGACAACAACCTATGTCCATGGTAGTACTGACTGCTAAGTAAAAAGTAAGGATGCATGGAGAAAGACACGAGCTACACTGGTTCTCACAGTGCTGATGGCTCTCAGTTCTTTGAGTATTTCTAAGGAAAGAATAAAAACAGAGGCAACATGAAAGGGAAGAAAGAATCCTTTAATGGATAGCTTACCCTCAGGAAAGCCTTCTAGAAGTTAAAATCTTGAAAAGAGTTCCAAAAGATCTGATGTCAAGAGATCTGGGTTCTAGACTCACATGTATGACCATTTTGAGTAGCTTTCCTAACCTCTCAAGTCTTCTCAAAGAAAAAGACTCTATGCTAGGTTTATTACCAAGATAAAATGAAACTCATCTGTCAACAGAAAGTCATAGGGATAAAAAGCTAATATACCCTTTTCTCACCCATCAAAAGGGTCACACAAGCACTCTTCTCTGGCAAAAGAAGTTAGCAAGAGAGAAATACAAGTTTATACAACGACATATAGAATAACCCAGGAGCCTTCAGAAACAAGAGTCCAGAAGACCCAAGGGATACTGTGTTTTTATGCTGAGTCTCATGTGAAAAGTGGATAGTTGTGGAGAAGCTAATTGGGCAGAAAAAGTATAATCTAAAACAAATAAATTGATGGGGTGGAGGTAGAGAAAGAGAATATAGCAAGGCTGTTTGCTTCAGCTTCTATTTGACCATTCTGTGTAATATTTCTTCTCCTGAGTATAGGGTAGGGCCATTCTGAAATGAGCATCCGAGGGGTGTTAAGGAGGGACAAGACATAGAATAATCCCTGCCAATTTTATGGCTTGCTTTGAGAGAGAAGATGTAAGAAATAAAATAAGATGGTTCATTTGCAAAATAAAAGTAGCTTGAGTCAGCTTAGTTCCAATTACAGATGATAAGAAAACACTGAACCCCTGTAGGTAAGCCTGATAAAGTAGTAACCCACCCCAAACTCTTCTAATCTAGCTATTCCCCCTCCTCCAAACTAGAAAATTAGAATAGAAAATTACTAAGAGTCAAGCTTGCTTAACAACCTGTAGATGTGACAAGGTCATGGGCCTGGTGAGCTTTAAAATAAACAAGATGTAAAATGTGGAGATGACTCCATTCATGGTTGTTGTTGAGAAACAGACAAAATTAAGCATCCCAGCGACCTAGATGATATGTAAGATTATACACTACTGATTCCTTAGTATCTTAGTTAGTTTACCTAATTGCTGAGATAAAATATCGCGACCATAGGCAGCTTGGGGAGGAAAAGATTTATTTCATCTTCCACTTCCAGGTAATAATCCATTATCCAGGGAAGTCAAGGCAGGAATCTGGAGGCAGGGACTGGATACAGAGGCCATGAAAGAGGGCTGCTTACTTGATTGCTCCTCGTGGCTTGCTCAGCCCAGAGGTGGGACTGTCAACAGAGAACTGGACACTTCCACATCATTCACTAATTTAAATATGCACCACAGTCTGGTGGGGCCATTTTCTCAATTTAAGTTTTCTCTTCCCAGATAGCCCAAGCTGTAATTACATTTCTGGAATTTTGGGTTCTTTTAAAAACACAGAAAAATAATAAGAATATATTTTCGCTTTAATCCCAGGTGCGAGGATACGAGCCTGCTTTGGCTCATACTCTAGCAGAGGCATGGATTTGCCAGCTGCAGATAATATCTGCAATTGTGTGATGTTTGGGATTCTGGGAACTTTTCAGAAGGTACATAGATGCTAGGTCCCCAAGAGGTGTGTGGGTGGTTGTTGGCTTTTCAGGGGGGTTGGTTACAGTTTGTTAAATGTGCTCAAAGAAGAAACAAAAGGAAAGAAATTAGGTTAATGGACCTCTACCTCTCTCCCCTCTATCCTTGTTTCTCTCCTAGTGGGTAAATCCAGGGGGATAAAGGGTGGGAGAAAGAAGTACTTATAAAGTAGTAAAGACCAGCTACTTGGCCCTAGCTTGTGTCGAGGTGACATATAAACTAACCAGCTCATTCAGCCAGTGAGGAAAGAGGAAGGGAGCTGTGTTAGGATGATAAAAATTGTTATCTGTGCTCAATCAGCATGCCTGCCATGCTGGGCAGGCACCTGGCTATGCAAAGTTGTAAAATAAACTGCCTCGCTTTTCCATATTGTTTATGTATGTCTGCAGTTTGCATACTGTGAACTGAGGCTCCACGCTTCTCACTGAAGCGTTCTAGGTCCTATGAAATGCCCTGGGTGAAAGAGGAGAGAGGAAGATGGCTGGAAAAGTAAGGTCTTGCTTCTAAAGGTTTCCCAGTGTCCCTCAGTGCAAAGTAGTGAATAGTCCAAGATGCCATTGAGAGTGTGTATTACATAGCTGTCAACTCTTCCCCTCCCTCTCCTCTTCCTCCTCTCTCTTCTCCCTCCCCCATCTCATTCTCTGACAGGATCTGTACTACTCAAATTATATGTGAACTTCAGAATCTTGCTTAGCATGCATTCCCAAGCCTCTTTGTCAAATACTCTATGTGGTCTGGACGGTTTACTGTGTTTTCAATAGGCATGCCAGGGTGTTCTGATGGAAGTAATTTTCAGATTATGCTGAGGAAGATTCTATGAGGCAATTTAATAATTACCTTCTGTGATGAAACCCATTATTTTGTACAGTGTATATACACTAATAAAATCATTTTCTGGTATGAGCATCTTTATATTGTCTTTTTTCATCTTGATTTTTCTTAGCAGGAATAACAATTTGCCCAGGCACCTAAGGTGTAAATAGAATCCAGAGAGCAAAGATGGGAAATTGTAACAAAAGGAAATGGATGGTGTGCTTCATAAAGTTAAAAAGGATGCATGGAACATTAAATTGGATTAAACACATATACATTCAAATGATGGTCCCATACTGACACATATTCCCCAGAATAGGAAAGAAACAGGGAAAGCAGACACTTGACCCCAATGTGAGCAACACTAAGTGGGTGCCTCGAAGTGTGGAGCCAGAAATGGCAGCATCAGTGGTCACCTGGGAACTTGTTAGAAATGCAGACTTTGAGGCTGCACCTCAGGTCCCCCAAGCCAGAGCTGCATCTTAACAAGAAGCATAGATGACTCATATGCACTTTAAAGGTTGAGAAGCAATGATATAGAACACAGGCTAACATACATAAATCAGCGAGACAACAATTAAGTATGGGCTGCGTGATGCGTATTGATGAATGGCTCCTACCTGATGGATGCTGGGCCGCTCACATTAAAATTTCATGAGAAGCTTAAAATGCAGCCCCAGACCCAGAAATTCTGAATTTCAAGTGGAGCCCAGGGGAAAAAATGATTTGAAAGGAACCTTCTGGGTAATGTAATTACAGCTCACAGCCAAGTTTGGGAGTGGAGTATGAGGAGGGAGAGTTCTAGAAAGGGGCAGGACAGAACAGAGGACTAGACCTTGAATTGAGCCTTTGAAGAGAAGTGTTCAACTCTTTAAAGAGGTGGGGGGAGATATGGGAGATACAAGATGGTATTATTGGATCATTCTCCAGAAACAAAAATTTGAACTGAAGGACCTATTCCCTCTGGACTTTCTGCTGGATATGATGAGCTCAGAGTGTCTTGGGGGCCATTTGATTCATGTTTAGAAACGATTTACATGGAGAGTAGTACATTTCTCTTCTCAATTCCCACTTGGGACTAATACATATGGTCTTTTGTCACATCTAAAAACAATGTTGGATTCTTGCTCTACATCAAGCAGAAATAAATAACCTAAGTTTGGAAAGATTTCAAGAAAAAAATGAAAATGATTTCTGTGCCTTGGCACGATACTTGACTGGGTTCATTGCAATGAAATGGGTAATGGCAATGATTATAATTTGAAATTGGAAATACTGTACAAATGCCAGATCATGGTGTGGATCCCTCTGTCCCCTCCACAGTTTATATTCCTCCGGCCTCTCTCATCCTGCCCCCTTTAATCTAACTGCACAGGCAACCTTGACGGTCACTCTGCATCTTCTTGACCCTTAATCAGATTGGCTATTCCTTCTTCAAAGTTTTCTTTTGGTTAACTTTACTTCGGCTACATGTTCCATGCCCCAGTTGATAGCGTTATATTATCAGTTATCTGTTGCTTAGTAGGCTTTCTCTATTAAACCTGAAGCTCTTTGAGGTAAGCATTGATTTTTTTTTTTGTTGTTCAAATTTGTATATCTAGTGATGAAAGTTCACTTCCCATACATTGCTGCAGTGGGGCTAAAAATGGTTTTCCTCTCTACCTTTCTGGATTATCAGTTGAGACATCTGAAATACAGATTAACAAGAGAAAATCAAGCAGCAATTTAGCAGTGTGTATGCCTCATATACACATGGGAGATATCTAGGGCAAGTGAGTATCCAAACAGTGGTCTTGACTTCCAGCTTAAATAACATGAATGTTGACACAAAGAAGAGGGTAGAATATACCAGTATTGGAAAGGGGACTGGAAAAAAACAAGATTGACTATGTTTTTGTGTTTGTTTGTTTTTAAAACAGAGATAGCTAATATAAAGACAGAAAAAGAACTTGAAACCCTTAGGTTTTCCCCTAGGTTGGGGAAGGTGGTGGAAGATGGGAGGGAAAGGGAGAGAAGGAAGGGGGGAGAGAACCGGAAGTGGGAGAGAAAGAAGAGGGAGAGGAAAAGGGAGAAAGACATGAAGAGTGATAGAGATAGACGCAGAGGTAGAGGTAGAGGTAGAGATAGAGGGTGGGTTATGGGATGGCAAGCTTGGAAGGAAAAGATGATGCTTCCCATGAATGCTTTTGTATCTTGTTCTTTATGGCTCTAGTCTACTGCATGGGAGAGTCATTCCCTGGCATAGTCTGGCCAGAATTGGGCAATAGTCATAGGAACACTTGTGGCTAGTGAAAAGGAGCACAGAGGGAGGCAGGATTTCTAGAGTCCACATGTTGTCAGGTGACACACAGCCTGACACACCTGGTGTCGGTGCTGAGGAGGCTAGAAGAAATACCTCTGTGGCACAAGTTAGCTACCAGCTAGAAGCCTAGAGTTTTCCATTGTATGTGTTAGCAGGGCCATGCCATGAAGGTCACTAGCCTGGACAGTGTGTGATGGGATAACTAATAGATGACACACTCTCAGCACACACAGAGGCCCAGGATACCACTAGATGTCCCTATATACATGCACCGTACAGCAGGAGGGAAAAAAGGGAACAGAAACTGGTGGAGTCAAGAGAAGAAAGAGGTCCACTTCTAATTTCTCTCTGCTGGCAATGTGGACCTGCACAGGGGATGGGGGGGGCTATAGAGGCCAATCTATTACTGTGGAATGAATGTACAATGTATGGGTACTGCAAAAAATGTTTGGAGCAATGCCTTGGTAATGCACACGAACATGACTTTGAACTGCTACCCTCCCACCCCAAGGAAAAGAGCATGGCCCCTAAAGCCATGGCTTCCTCAGACTGACTCCTGCAGTGTGGAATAGCTACAAACTTTGTATGACCTACCTGAGGTCATTGAATTGGCAGCCAACATATAAACACCTGAGGTGAAACCAATGTTTATGGTAGCAAGGTATTGCAGCTTTTGAAGCTATTTATCATATGGGAAAAGTGAATACTACATCCTGTTATCCTCTGTGTCCTCTGGGCTTGTGGCTAAATCATAAGAGAAACTCAATACATCTTTTTAATTGAATCACTGTTCAAACGTTGGGCCCATTTTCTGATTTGGCGGAAGGTTTAGGGCACACAATGGGCTACATACTGAGTCACCATTTCGAGTACACAGCAGAGGAAGAATGACGGCATGGAAAATTGGAGGGGATTTCAAAGCTGATTTAAAAACAAATAAAAACCCCAAACCCACTTTAATGAAAAACCCAAACTGACGGTTTGCTTTTGTAGCTTTTTGAATTGAATAGTTCGTTCCAGCTAGATGCAGTCAGGTCATTAGGTCTGGCTTCTTCATCTAAATTGGGACCTTTTTGATGTGGATTTGGGGGAGCAAGGTGAAAAGCAGTGAGAGGACAGTTGCTTTGCATGTGTGCCTTGCTACTGCTCAAAGGTGGAGTTTATGGGTGAGGAGAGAAAACAGATAATCCAAACATGGCCTTTTTTCTTGGATGGCTGTGACTATGCTTACGTTTATTTCATGTTCCAATCTTTTTCTCTAGCTTGGGGTCAGAACTCAATCTCATGACTTCAGATATAAGGAACAGCAAAGAACTAATTATTATGCCAATATAGGCCACTTTTGCTATGCAGAGACCCATAAACTGCCATTAATATAAATTTGGTGAACTGGAATTATTTTGAGGGGGTAGGGTGGGGAAGCTATGAATTCCTTTCAAGGATAGTGGCTGGAAACCTAGGTACTGTGTTTTGTGTGGTTGCTGCTTTGATCCCAACTGCTGGCCATTGCCATCAAGGCACTTGAGACCTTGGCCTTGTTTTTATGTTCACAGAGTAGAGCTGTCCTTTAATTTAAGACAGAATCTGTGCCTGGAGAGCTTGTTAGCAGCCACACACTTCAAACAAGTGGCTCTGTGTCTCTTGTTACTTTGGACTTGCTGCCAATGCTCATTGTAAATTAACAGTGCTCCTGTCTCTCAGAGCTTTTGATTGACTTTTTTTATTTAAATAGTGAAATTTTCTAATTAAATACACCATAAAATCTTCTCTTAGTAGTGCCACTTTTGTTTCCTGTCTCCTACCAAGGACATTCATTAAAATGCTTTAAAATGTGAAAGTGTGAAATAATTTTGGCTTTATGTTAGGCCTAGAACCTCCCAATACTGTATATGTTTAAAGTTTCTGTGTCCCTCTGTGTGTGTGTACAGCTTCTGGTGTATATGGGTTTTCATGCACATACGTGAGGACACATGTGGAGGCCAGATGACAACCTCAGCTGTCATTCTTTGGACATTATCCCCTTTCCTTTCCTTTCCTTTCCTTTCCTTTCCTTTCCTTTCCTTTCCTTTCCTTTCCTTTCCTTTCCTTTCCTTTCCTTTCCTTTCCTTTCCTTTC
>NC_034613.1:141497787-141511995 GCF_900095145.1 Mus pahari
CTCTCCTCTCCTCTCCTCTCCTCTCCTCTCCTCTCCTCTCCTTTCCTTTTCTTTTTGAGGCAAGGTCTATCACTCACCTGAAACTCACTGAGTTACCTACCTTGGCTGGCCAGTGAGCCCCAGAGATCAGCCTATCTCCACCTCTTCCCAGCTCTGAGATTACAAGTGTGTGTATGACAGTATGTCATAATGTCAGTTGTGGAGGTCATAGGGCAAGTTTGTCGAGTCTTCTTTCCACAATGCATTCTTTCCTTCCACAGTGGGTCCTGAGTATCAAATTCAGATTGCCAACCTTGCACAGCAAATACCTTTGCTCACTGGTCCATCACACCAGCCTGATACATATCTCTGAAGGCAGTTTTCTAACATAAAAATAATATATTCGCTTACAAATAGAAGGTATGGATAGATTGTAGACTCGGGTAGAATTTTAAGTGTCATTTTCTGCAACATTTTCCTTTGAAAATTGAAGTTTAGAGAAGTTAAGTGGCAGGGAGCTGGTAGATTTGGGACCAGAATGTAGTCACTCTCTTTTCTCTCATGGTTTTTCACTTCACAGTTATGGGAGGACAGGAGGAGGTCTCTGAGATACCACCATATTATTTTAGAGATACAGGCAATGGTGAGGATATGTGATCATTTGGCACCAAAATGTTGTTATTCATGGTCTTCCCATAAACACATATGCTTTTCAGTAATAAAACACCAACTAGCAAAGCTCCACTCCCTCATGAGGGAATCTGTAGTTTTAACCCACATGTCTCCTCAGAGGCAGAGGCACACTGGGAAATCTATTCCAACAACAATAAAAAAAAAATCACCCAACACATACTCCCTTTGAAATCTGTGTTTTTCTGGGGGTCTGAAAGCTTCCTTCCATCTCTCAGAATTCTCCATTAAAAGCCACACAACCTTAGGAAGAAAATGATTTTGAGTCACTCAGATTGCATTAGAGTCCATTCAAGGTTCTTTTGTTGTCCCTGTGAGACAAGAGCTTCCTTGATATGCTTTTGTAATAAAGGAAAGCCGCCAGGAGACAGAGCCCTGAAATGAGCTAGCTTTCCTCACATCGCATTGATCATGTTTGGGACTGGGCAGACTTGTCCCTCTCCAGAGGCAGCACTTCTGGACATGCTCAGAAGGAATCATCCCTGAAGCATGCAGAGAGCATGGGAAGGATCCTGCCACTTCTTGCCTGGTCCCATTCTGCAATGGCTGAAAGACCCCACATAGGGAAGGAAAAACTACTGGACTGAAAACTTCAGTGAACTATGTCTGTCCTTAATTTTAATTGTAACCCATACATTTCACCCATCTGAGATATAGTTGGTTTCCTTCCTCATTTTAACATTTCTGAAATTAAGATGTTTTACTATCCCCCCTCTCGTGTGTGTGTGTGTGTGTGTGTGTGTGTGTGTGTGTGTGTGTGTATGCCTGCCATGCATACAACAATGTATTTTTTTATGGAGGTCAAAGGACAGCTATGTAGGTAGTCTACTATGTAAGTTCAGGTTCTCAGGCTTGGCTGCAAGGACCTTTACTCTGGAGCTATGCTGTTGACTCATGACATTTGGATATTTCTGACCGTTTGCTGTGTCTTACAATCCCTGGAAATCCAGATGGTAATTGTCCTATAGCTCTCCCATGAATGGGCCACAGCTTGATCACAGTGTCCTTTCAGTTAGTTCATATGTGTCAGGTCCAAAGGAAATTTCAATTCTCAGTATTCCAAAAGGTAATCCAAATAGTCAGAAATGAGCTCAGCCTGGAATCTGAGAGAATTTCTGGGAAGTAGATAAAAGGCAGCACTCCTCAGGAACTTGTGAAGCCAGTGTCCATCTGCCAAGGAGTCATTTCCCTTACCTTTGACAGAATATGTCCATGTGGCTACTCATGGTGTCTATCAGCACATCAAAGTGCATGCTGACTTCCAAGCTTCCTCAGTATTGCAAGTACCTGTTATGCACTTCAAAGTCCATGCTAGCATCTGAGCCCTTCTCACCTCTCCCCTGCACCCTAACCTCCCTCCAGCTCACTGGCTTCCCACCCCCAGCTAGACTTCATTCTTATAACCCTGCTGTTTTCACTATTTTTGGCTCTCTCTCTTTGGTCTCTTATCTCTGGCTCTTCTCTCTAGATATTTTCTATCTCTTATCTACAATAAAAATCTTTCCCCTAACCATACCAAGAACTGGTCATGTCAGGAGTTGCTTTCCTGAATCTTTCTTTCATGTTGTATGCACTGTGATTGCTCGGCCTGTTAAATTGAACTGGGTGTCTGTGGGTCGGTGTTCTGCCCCGCTACAGTGCACGTCCACTTGGGAGGCAAAAGGCTGGGAGCTGACTGCGCTTATCCCAACACTACCACTAGGCGGGTGCTAGGCGGCAGGGAAGCCCAGAGACACCATCCCAGGGATGGGAAAGCACGGTCCGAGATGTGAGAAAGCTGAAGCTGGTAGTCCCTGGCTTCCCGGCCCCAAGTTCCTGCTGGAGAACCTCACACAGAAGTTGGGAACAATGTGTCGGGGGTCTACGGCCCACAACGAGGCTGGAACAGGGCACTCCCAATCTCCTGGACTTTCAGGAATCTCTGAGTGGCATGGAGTTGAGAGCAGAGTGGGGGCCCCCGGCAGGCTGAGGACTGCAACTAGTCTGGGGTTGGGGGAACGGGAGTTCTGGCTTTGCTCATCGAGGAGATGAAGGTCCTTAGCTTGACTGCGGTCATGGCTGGGAGCACAGAGAGGCCTTCTATGGGAGAATTAAGCAGTGGCTCTGTAGGTGAAGGCCTTTCCATGCTCCCCCATGGTGGGTCTCAATGAAAGAGACGGTCCTTGATGCCAAACTGTTTATTGGTTGTTCATCATGGCAAATGGATGTGTACTGACTTCTCAGGCTGGACTCAAGATTAAATACCTTTTTCAGGGAGGAATGTCTGGGAAGGGGAGCTTCATTGGCTAAGCCTTCAGGGCCTCCAGATACCTCATTAACATGGAGAACTCTGTCCTGGGGCTATGTGACCACAGGTCGTGTTTCCTTATGTGGGGAGTGTGGCACGTGTTCCAGGTCAGGAATTTGGAGAGGAACAGGGAGTACCTACCGTCTCTGGTGGGTACCCACCCAGAATCTGGGGTCTCAGACATGCTCTATCCACTAAGCTCCTGGCCTGGTTTACCGTCCCAAAGGGTTTAACCTGTCTTTTGTGAAAACATGAAGATTGAGAATGCAAAGAAATCGATTTGACATTTGTAAGAGGAATACTTGTTATTGAAGGGGAGTTGACAGCTTTACACTTTCTTCCGGTATACTCACCAAATGTTCTATGAACTCTGAGGAAAATGATTCTATAGGTGAACAGAGCTCTATACCCATTTCAACAAGCATGTTTTGTAATACCTTTGCTCAAAAACTCCCCAAGGAAAAGCATGCCAGCATCAGCACGTGCAGACAGTGGCAGCAACAGGGAAGGAGGTCTCTATAGTGCCAATGCAGCCCTATCCTCAGAATGTGCCACAGCAACTCCACATGCCACATAGGATAAGACCATATTTCCCTGTGGTACGACACAGATGTAAACATCAAAACTGGGGTATAATCATTTTCTTCCTGATGCTGTGATACACACCATAATCAAGAGCAACTCTGGAAGACAAGGGCTTATTTGGCTTAGGCTTCCATATCACAGTCTATTTTATTGAGGGGAACCAGGAGATAGAAACTAAAGCAGAGACGTGAAGGGATTCGGTTCATTGGCTTGCTCCTTGTGGCTTGCTCACTTAGTGTCTTATAAAACCTAAAACCATCTGCCCAAGGATAGAATAGTGCCTGATGGCCTGAGTTCTCCCACATCAGTCATTAATCAATCAAGAAAGTACCTCACAGACTTGTCCACAGGCCCATCTGATGGAGGCAGCTTCTCAATCGGCATCCATTCCCTTTTCCTAGGTGATTCTAGTTTGTGTTAGGGTGACAAAAACAAACCGGCATGATGGGCATGGAAATTCTGTGAAAAATGACTCAAGGCTGGGAAATGCCCAAGTAAGTAAGAACAGTTGTGAAAGCTTGAAGACTTGAGTTCAAATCCCTAGCACCCAAGGAGAAGCTTAGCATGGCCCCAAGTACCTGTAACCCCAGAATTTGGGGAAAGACATAGATAGATCCTGGGAGTCTGCTAACAAGTCCAAACAACCAAAATGGTTAGCTCCAGGTTCAATGAAACATCCCGTCTCAAAAAATAAGATTACTAGAAGAAGATACCCAACCTGCTCCTCTGGCCCCTGCATGAGCATGCACAGCCACACCCACATGTGTCCATATACTAGACACACATGCACTTTTAAAAATAACTTGAAAAGTTAGACAATAACTTTGAAAAAATTTTAGTTGCTGTATCAGTTTATTCCATTCATAGCTCTGTTTTTGTGTATGCATAGTGGTGAAATATTATTAAAAGCTATGCTTCATAGTGACTGATCCTAAAGATTATACGGTAGACTTTTATTTTTTTATTTTTTTGTAACTGATATATTTTTTATTTTTCCTTTTAATTATTTTATTAGATATTTTCTTCATTTACATTTCAAATGCTATCCCGAATGTCCCCTATACCCTCCCCCCATCCTGCTCCCCTNCCCACCCACTCCCACTTCTTGGCCCTGGCGTTCCCCTCTATGGGGCATATAAAGTTTGCAAGACCAAGGGGCCTTTTAAATTAGTGAGGAGGAATTATTCCATGATTTAATTTAACTTCAAGTGTTTTCTCTGTCTCGGTCTCTGTTTTTCTGTCTCTGTCTCTCTGTCTCTGTCTCTGTCTCTCTCTCTCTTTCTGTGTGTGTGTGTGTGTGTGTGTGTGTGTGTGTGTAGGCCAATGTCAGATATATCTGTCCATTTCTTTTTACTGTGTTTGTTTTTGAAAGAGGGTCTCTCATGGAACCCGAACTTTAATTTCAGCCAAATTCCCTCATTAGAGAGGTTCTGTCTCCAGAATAGACCTGTCTACTCCTTGTAGTGCTGTGATTACAGGGCAGCTTTTACATAAGTGCTGATGGTTTGAACTTGGGTCCTTGGACTGGCTGGTTTTGTGTGTTAACTTGACACAGGCTGGAGTTATCACAGAGAATGGAGCTTCAGGTGAGGAAATGCCTCCATGAGATCCAGCTGTAAGGCATTTTCTCAATTGGCAATCAAGGGGGAGGGTCCATTACGAGTGGTGCCATCCCGGGGCTGGTAGTCTTGGGTTCTATGAGAGAGTAAGCTGAGCAAGCCAGGGGAAGCAAGCCAGTAAAGAACATCCCTCCATGGCCTCTGCATCAGCTCCTGCTTCCTGACCTGCTTGAGTTCCAGTCCTGACTTCCTTTGGTGATAAACAGCATTTTGGAAATGTAAGCTGAATAAANCCTTTCCTCCCCAANTTGCTTCTTGGTCATGATGTTTGTGCAGGAATAGAAACCCTGACTAAGACAGGCCTCTTGCTTTCACAGCAAGTGAATTGACCCATTGATCCATTCTCAGGCCCTTTTCACATTTCCCCTTTCCTTAGTGTTATAATATATAATGACACAAGCAATAACTGATGAGTTCTTAGACTGTAAAATTGTGTCCAAACCTGGACAGTATCCAGATCTTCTGACCTCACACTGTGTCCATTGAGTGAACAGAAGAGTGTTGAAGAAAGAAGGAGGAATAACAACCACTTGTCCTGTATCAGAAAAGGAAGTCATTCCTTGAACAGATTTTTCGAGGTGTTTTGACCTTTGTGATTCAAACCCGATTATTTTGTTTAATCCTGGTATCTGAATTTCTTGCTGAAGAATTATTAGCGGCATGGACTTGGATGATTTTTATTTGATGTCTAGAGTAGAGGATAATTACCTGCAATGTTTTTTAATCATACCTATGAAGACTCTACGCAGTTAACCTTTTAAGTAGCATGGTTGTTTTGTTTTTTATTTTTCAAGAAGTGATGAATCAGAAAAACTACAGAGGGCAAAGAGAAGAAGCAAACAATGGCCGAGGGGCCAATTGGCACTAAGAGGCAGGCACAGGTTGTTGGAGCCTCTCCACTTTGGGTTCTCTCCAAATGCACTATGCATTATGAGTAGTTCTGTGAAATTCAAATGCTAGAGTGCTTGGTATAACACTAAATGGAGGGGTAGAAGCCAGGAACTCTGTCCTAGAGATACAAGAAACTATACTCTACTTAAACTGAGGTGCTCCGGAGACAGTTGGGCATTTATGTGATACTCAGGTTGTTACTGAATATTGTATTTTTTTTCCAAATGGAAAGAATGACAGCAATTGCGATGCCACTATGGATGATCCATGCCTAATCTCACTTGGTCTCCTGGAACAATCTTGCAAATAATGCGTGATGGCGATAGTTAACCTTCATTGTCAGTTTGCAGAAACTGAGAATTACCTAAGAGGAAAACCTTGAGACTTGACTTTGAGGGCATTTCCAGGGTCATTTAACTAAGGTTTGAAGAGCCAGCCTGAATGTGGGCAGCACTCCTGGCTTCCCATACTCAATGACAAGGAGGAAACTATCTGCTTCCTGAGTGTGATGCGACGTGTCCAGCCACCTCCCACTCCAGACGCCCATGTCTTCCCTGCTATGAGAGACTGTATCCTTAAGCTACAAGCAAAATAATCTTTCTTAGTTTACCCTCCAGCTTAAGCCTTTCCCATTAGATAAAATGAATCATTCTATTGTATTAAAGCATTGAGACACACCACAATAAAGAAACATATCTGTCTAGTTAAAAAACAAAACAAAACAAAAACCTTTCTTTTCTTAACCTGCTTTTGCCAGGGATTTTAGTCACAGCAATGGGGTCTTATTCTATTTTTATAATAACTGGCCCTTGGATGTTACTCTTGGTGTCACAGCACATGTGACAGAACCCAGTTGGAAACTGAAAAATTCATGCTTATCATTCAAAATGATTTCATTTGAAATAGGGAGGAAGCCATGGGGAATGTATGTCAGGATATACAGAAATGAACAGTATGAATGTTGTGTAGGACTGAAGAATTCCATTTCATTAACAATTTCGGGGAAGCCATTTCTATTTTATTTAAATTAAAACAACCGTAGATTGCTATGCTTTTAGTACATTGGTTAAAGGTAAAAGGAAAACAGAAAATTTCAAGGCTTGGCTAGGATTTGGAGTAACTGGAATTCTCATACACTGCAGGTTGGACTACAAATTGTTAAAACCACTTTGGAAAATTGTTTGGCAGTGTGACAAAAGCTGGTTATTTGTCTAGTCTTTCAGGTATCAATCCTTGATATATAGCCAACAGAAACGTGCACATGTGCTCTTGAAAAGGTCTCACAGAGGAGTACTCATAAAGTACAATATTAGAATTCGGCACCAAATAAATGTATACCAAATGGTGACCAGCGAAGGGAAAGATAAATTTGGGAATGTTTGCCAACAGAATGCTAATTTACTGCTACATACTGACAGAACATAGATGCATCTTATCAATGTTATATAAAGGCAGAAGCCAGATACAAGTTTGTTGAGTATGTTTCCATTTCGTTAAAAACTAGGGTCACTACCAGAATACGGGAGGCAAAGCCAGGAGAATCAAGTGCAGCTGGTGTGCTTGAATGGTCTTCATAGCACTGAATAAGACATTCTATGTGCAACAAGCTGGAAAATGAAGACCAACACCTCTGACACCTGAGGGCTTTCTTTTTTTCTAACCTCCACAGCTTTGCCGTAGCACACTTACATACTTGCGCACTAGCACACGCATGAGCACACACACACACACACACACACACACACACGCACACACACATTGGGCAAACAGATGCACAATCTTAGAATTTGCAATAGTAATTGACTTTGAAGTGAGGAGGGAGGAGTGTACCCACTGAAAGAGGACACAAGGGGACAGACACTTGGACTTAGTGGTAATGTTCTATAAGCTAATCATACGAGTGTCTATAGCTTGTGACACTTTATCATTGTATGGGTTTAAGACTTGAACAGTTTTTAATATGCATTCTAAAAAGCAATTTGTATAAAACTCTTTGTGCAAAAAGAAAAAGGGTTCAAAGACAGTTGTTCTCATGTTGGATTGTTTTGTGGTTTGAGAAGTTCACTGGCCGGATGCTTGACTCAGGGTATGTCTTTGGAACTGAGAGAAGACTTGGTTCCCTTCCCTAACTTGCATATATATCATCAATGTTACGTGTGATTCATATTAAGCAGAGAACAATGAAACTTTATATGTCGCCAGTTGACTTTCTAAAGTGTACCTTCATTGACTTAATGTAACCAAAGAAATTTAGTGTTTAAAAAAAGATTTTTATTTGCATATATGTGTGTGTATGTGTGTATGTGCATGTGTGTTTTTTATTGGATATTTTCTTTATTTACTTTTCAAATATTTTCCCCTTTCCAGGTCTCCCCTTCGGAAACCCCCTATCCCATCACCTCTCCCCTGCCTCTATGAGGGTACTAAAAAACCCACACACCAACTCTCTTCCTGGCATTCCCCTACACTGGGGCATCGAGCACCCTCAGACCCAAGGGCATCTCCTCCCACTGATGTCCAACAAGGCCATCCTCTGTCACATATGCGACTGGAGCCATGTGTATTCTTTGGTTGGAGTTCTCCAGTCCCTGGGAGCTCCGGGGTGTCTGGCTGGTTGACACTGTTGCTCCCTCCATAGGGATGCAAACTCCCTCAGCTCATTCAGTCCCTTTTCCAACTCCTCCATCAGGGACCCCAGGCTCCATCCAATGGTTGGCTGCGAGCATCCACCTCTGTAGTTGTCAGGCTCTGTCAGGAGACAGCCATATCAGGCTTTAGTCAGCAAGCATTCCCAGCATCCACAATAGTATCCTAGTTTGGTGGCTGTATATGGGATGGCTCTCCAGGTGGGGCAGTCTCTGGATGGCCTATCCTTCAGTCTCTGCTCCACACTTTTTCTCCATATTTCCTCCTGTGAGTATTTTGTTTACCCTTCCAAGAAGCACTGAAGTATCCACATTTTGGTCTTCTTTCTTCTTGGTCTTCATATGGTCTGTGAATTGAATCTTGGATATTCTGAACTTTTGGGCTAATATCCACTTATCAGTGAATACATACCGTATTTGTTCCTTTGTGACTGAGTTACCTCACTCAGGATGATATTTTCTAGTTCCATCCATTTGCCTAAGAACTTCATGAAGTCATTCTTTTTTATAGCTGAGTAGTACTCCATTGTGTAAATGTACCGCATTTTCTGTAACCATTCCTCTGTTGAGGGACATCTGGGTTCTTTCCAGCTTCTGGCTATTATAAATATGGCTGCTATGAACATAGTGGAGCATGTGTCCTTATTACATGTTGGAGCATCTTTTGGGCATGTGTGTTTATGTGTGTGACCTGAAGAGAAGTTGGGTCCTCTGGAGCTGGAGTTACAGGGGGGTTGTGAGCAGCCTGGTATGGACACTGGGGACCAAACTCTGCTCTGGAAAAGCAGCAAGTGCTCTTAACCACTGAATCATCCCTCTGGTACTTGAAATTAAGGATTTGTAATAGAATAATATTGTACAATGGAGGATTGGATATCAGTATTTAATAACAAGTTTATACAATGAGGAAATAGATTGTTTAACAAGGAAATGCTGGGGACTCGGCTGGTAGAGTTCTTGCTCAGCATGTATAGAGCCCTGGGTTCCACACATGGCATGACATGGCTGTAGGAGTGTATGCCTGTAATCCCAGCACTTAGGAAGTGGAGGCAGGAGGATTAGAAGTTTAAGGTCATCTTTAGCAATATGAGAATGTGAGTCTCGCCCCTGTAAAAAAAAAAAAAAGTAAAGAAGGAAAGTACAGAGAAATCCAGGAGTTCTGGGTCCTTCTATGAAGCAAGTAAATTGTTCAATTTTGAATAAGAAGTTGAAACCTTCCAAAGAGCTGACTTAAAGAGCCTCACTCATCAAGATCTTCATAGGTCTTTGCTTTTTCATTCCATTTATTAAATGGTGCTTTTTATGAATTTCTTTGTAAAAGGAGCTTCATAATTATGCATGGACCAGTAGTTCAATATAAGGTTAGAAGCCTACATCTCATGATCAATCATGTGTGTGCTTTTCCATCTTGTTCTCTGGGATTGGGGAAGACATTAGGAGCAATGCAGGCAGCAACGTATTGATCTTCATTTGCATAGGTCTTGATGGAACTTGTGCCTGGACTCAATTCTAAAGGTCTTTTGGTAAATAGGATCAAGTAACTTATTTTTAACTGAAATAGAGTCAACATACGAATCGGAGGTCTAGACACACGGGGCCAAGAAAGAGTTTCTGAGGTCTGAGAACAGGAAGTACAGAAAGGGAGCAAGAAGGCTGATAGGTTCCATGTGGCTGCCCTTCTGCCTGGTTTTGATAAAATGACTAGGTTCATCCTATGAAATAGGATTGAGAATTCTACTGAGAGAAGACAAAGACTTTTGTTGTATGGAACTGCAAGGAGATTGTTTAAATTTCAGGAAAGCTAGGGGGTAGTGGCTATGAATGGCTTCTGGGGAAAGGAGTGTCCGTTTGCTTCAGGGATGTGACCTCTAAGAGGCTTTCCATACTCCAGTGGGTGGCTCTAGGGACATAGTGACAGCACTAAGTAGACCCCGTGTATGTAAAAAGAATACATGAAGTTGCGAGGGAGAAGTGATGGGGGAAGGTGGAGGGTAGATTTGTTCAAAACCTGTTGTATGTATGTATGACATTCTCAATGACAGCTCAGCAATCCAAAGAACCAGGCTTATTTTTTCCTTGCTTTATAGAGCCGGAAGAACTTGCTGTTTGTTTCTACCCATGATCCTGGGCTGTTTTGGAATTCAGTGTGCAACTATGTAGTCTAGGCTGGCCTCGAACTCATGTTGATTACTTGCCTCAATATCCCAAATGCTAAGATCACAGGCTCCAGTCACCACACCTGGCTCCAAGCTTGTTTTGTGTCTACATTCCCCTCTAGCTCCTTGGAGACAGAAATCCCCTAGTCCTTAAACATGGACAGATAGATGATACGCAGTACATACTTGTAAAGTAAATAAATAGGTAAATAGATTAGTATATAATACAGTAGTTTCCTCCAAGACATTCTCATTTTTTATTTGCTGAATGTAAATCTTAGGTTTTTGAGACTCTATGGAGTGCCCAAGTGGGAAAGATGTATGCTTTACACAACACACACACACACACACACACACACACACACACACACACACACACACACTGTCTGCCCTCACTAACAAGGGACATGGATCACTCGTATTATTGGAGAGGGTACATTCAGTTATGGGTGTTTGTTTTCATGGCAAGCCTCACCAGGAATGAGCTGTTGCTGTGTGTGTTTACCGCTGAACTGCTTACGGGGCAGCTGAAGGTAATTTGAATTTGTGCTTTCAGATCACAGCAATCTGCAGTCACTTTGCAGAGAGCAATGGTTTGTTTCTGTTTGTTTTAGTCTTGCACCTGAGCATTGCTTGCCCCACTGCCATATTCATATTGCTTCCTTGCCAAAGTCTGCAGTGAGAGCCACCTGGTTTGGGGATCTGAGTTGAATCAGAGGCACAGCTTTCTCTCTTGAGGCAGGTTGGGAGCAAGGCTGCTATTCACTCTGCAAGCACCTGCTGTGGAGCAGAGCAATGGTCTCAGCACTTATTTGTTCCTTGCCCAGAACATAGCAGCCTAATACAATAAATAACTTGTCATCTAGAAATTTCTGTGAGTTAGAAATATGTGCAAGGATTAGCTGGGACTTTTGGCTCATGATCTCTACAGGGTCACGGATGGAGACTACATTCATCTCCAAGTTTGATGGCTTTGAAGCTCACACACAAGGTCATTGGCAGGATTCAGTTCTTCACAGGCTATTGAACTGAAGGCCAGAATCTTTCTTTGGCCATTGACCAGACAGCAGCTCTTAGTCTCTCTTCACGTCAGCATCTCCATAGGGCAGTTTACAACATGGCATCTGCTTCATCAAAGGGAGTGAAAAGGAAGACTGAGCTAGAGCTATAAATATGGAGAGATCAATGTCATAGTGTTTTACAACGCAATCCTTGAAGGCACAGTGCCTTGCTTTTTGTCATATTTAGTTGTCAGTTACTATGTCCAGCCCCGGAATTCAAAACAAGGGGATTGCACAAGGAAATGGCTAGCAGGAAGTGTTGATTGTTGGGAGCCATTTTGGAAACTGCCACCATAGGAGATTTAGATTTCTGGCAAAATTGGTGGTTGTTAGTTGTAAGGTGCTGCCTCTGTTATTTTGGTGTTGAACTTTCAGTTTTCTCGTTTGCAAAATGTGGGCTTAAAACTGACTGGTGAATTGCCTTTTATTCATAGGACGTTAATAACTGTGCTGTACCTCTGGGCTTGATTTGTTGGACTTTAGTATAGGTACTAAAAATTCTTCATCGTGTTGCTCAACCCTTTCAGCTTCAAAGAGTAACTTCCTCAAGGAAACCGACCCTCCGAGGCTAACACCCAGGTGGTGTGAACTAAGCAGTAGGCAGAAGGATATGATCAGAATTGGCTTCTGGGAGTCTCTTAGAGGAGACTTTGTTTCATCCCCCTCCCCTGCCCCCATGTGCTAAGGATTAACTCCATTCTCTGCTGTTACAGTCTGGTTCCTTCCTGGCACATAGCCTTTTATTATTATTATTTTATTTTTGTCTTCCTGGCACATAGCCTTTTATTATTATTATTTTATTTTTGTCTTCCTGGCACATAGCCTATTATTATTATTATTATTTTATTTTTGTCTTCCTGCTATGTTCACTGGCTGTATTCCTTCTGAAGTTGGATCCTATCTCTCAACAGTTCCTACCTCCCATCTTTGTGAGAACTCAGGTATGGCCTGTGGTTCACTGGAAATTCCTAAATAAATAGACATTCTTATTGCTATGGGTCCTCATTTCATGTCAGAATTTCTGGGCAGTGTGCAAGCCAGGCTCCCTGTGAGTCGCTGTACACTCCAAATATGGTGTTTTGAACTTCTTATAGTGTAAGGGTCTGAGGATCTCTGAAGGAAGACCCCAGACTCCAAAAGTAGGTAAAAGACAAAAAGCATTTATTCAGGTAGCATGCGGGGGTCAACCATCCAAGCAAAATGGAGACCAAGAGAGAAGCTCACAGGTTCCTTTTAAAGCCTGTTAGGGGTTTTCCAGTTGTGGTTGGGTCACCTTCAACAGGATGGGCTAAGTTTATGTTATGGGATATTTGTACTCTTCTGATTGGTTTGTACCTCGAGGGAGAGAGGTTACCTCATAGGGACTTTTTTCCATATCTGTTGTAAGTCCCTGGTTAGACGTTGGGGTAGTTGCTGATTGGATGGGCCTTTTCTGTGTTTGTTCCAAGAAGCC
This sequence comes from Mus pahari, assembly GCF_900095145.1. Taxonomy (NCBI): domain Eukaryota; kingdom Metazoa; phylum Chordata; class Mammalia; order Rodentia; family Muridae; genus Mus; species Mus pahari. Next base: position 141,511,154 of record NC_034613.1, read on the forward strand.
TGGGCTGTCCTTCTGGGAAATTGATGCCTAAGGGCTAACATGTTCTAAAATGGAGAGAATCAGATCCTCTCATTATACAGAGGAACAAATTCAAGCACTACTTCTATTGGATCTAAAATGTTTCTTTATTAAGTGTGAGGTGCACATCCAAAATGGAAGCAATATAGAAACTGAATTAGGATTGTGGATTTGAGATAAGTCAGGGCTACACAGAGATACCATGACTCGTCAAAATAACAAAAAAACAAAAAAAATCCAAATTCTTCCCTTTCATATTACCCCTGTCCTTATTTTATGTATGTGTATATGTGTACACACACACACACACACACACACACACACACACACACACGGGCGCATGCGCGCGCACACACACACACACACACACACACACACACACACGTGTTCATACATACTCTGGCACAGGCCTGTGTAGAGGTCATAGAACAACTTGCAAGAGTTTTTGTTTTTTTGTTGTTTTATCGTGGATCCAAGGCATTGAACTTGTATTGTCAGGCTTGGCAGCACATGTTTTTACCTACTAACCCATCTTACCAGCTCTTCCTTCTTTCTTAGCGATTCTTAAAAAATCAAATTTTGTATGAGAAGGGCTTCAGTAAAGAAACTGTCAACATGGTATAGTTAAAGGGAAGGTTTTGTGTGTGTGTGTGTGTGTGTGTGTGTGTGTGTATGGGAATAAGAGAGAAGATGTATTTTAGAGGTATCTGGAAGAGTCTAGAATAGAGAGAAAAAGAAAAAGAATGGAGATAACCAGGACTATCTGCTAGAGAAGGGAGAATAGGCACTTGCATGTATGAGAGGGGAGAGGGGAGAGGGGAGAG
>NC_034613.1:141512075-141516756 GCF_900095145.1 Mus pahari
GGGGAGAGGGGAGAGGGGAGAGGGGAGAGGGGAGAGGGGAGAGAATATGAATGGTGAGAATAGCAGCTTCAAGGGGGGAAATCCTTGTCATCTGGGAGAAGGGAAGAAGGGCTAGGACTTTGAGATGCATACTTGCGAGTAGTGACTGAAGAAGTTGGGAGGCTGGCATGAGCTTTGATATGTAACCACAGGCATTGTCAATGGCCAATGCCTCTTTGGCAGAGGTAAAGGTCCCTTCCTTTGGCAGAGGAAAACCTGTTTCACAAGTTCCTGGGGGATGCTGGCTTTTATCTAACCATTTTCCTGTAGACCAGTTCACATTCATTTCTGTATATTTGGAGTGCTGTGAGACCTAACAAATCTATTGTGGGGTACAAATATATGCTGTGTCTGAGACACTAGAGACAGAAATATGAGCAAAAAGAAAAATTAACTCAAAAGTCTTGAGACATTCTTTTCTATTGACACACTTCTGACCTTTTCTCTTTCCTCTTTTCTCTTTCCTCTTCTCCCATCCAAAGGTAGAGTAGGCAAAGAACTATCTAAATTACATTCAGTGAGAAGGTTTCGGCAAATGACAAACATTCTGATTGATTTCAGTGGAACTGTGGCTTGCCCAGTCCCTGCTGACTTCCCAGCTTAAATTGGAAGGCATAAAAGAGAATCTGGGTCCCTGTAAACTTTTTATTCTAGAGTAATAGAGTACCATGCCCTTTGTTTCCCCAGTCTACGCCCTCCCCCTCCCATGATTCCTCTCTCCAATTAGGAATCAATCTATCTTTGTTTTTCTATTTTTATTGAAAATAGAAGTTATAGCCTGCAGTGCAGTTCCATTGACATTCCATGTTTGTTAGCAGATGAAGATTTATTGATCCTTTCTTTTTCCATCTTTGTTTGGTGATATTCATTTTCTTAAAAAAAAAATAGCCTCAATTGTAATCCTAGCACTTGGGAAACAGAAGTAGGATGATCAGGAGTTCAAGGCCATTCTCAGCTAGATAATGAGTCCAGACTGGGTTATACAATACCCTGTCTCAAACAACACCCCCCCCCCAGTAAACCTCATTTCTTTCATTAATCTTTTACAACCTGATTCCTTAGTATAATGGACTAAGTGATTTTGAGTACAAGGTAATTGAATCCATCTATATATTATGTAGTTGAGAAAAGACCAAGAAAAATAGTAGTGTGCCCCAAAGCACACAAGCAATAATTGTCAGAGTTGTGATTCGGACCTCTTTCTACAGTCTCGATGTAAAGACTTTTAAGTGCTAATCAATCAGCTAACAAAATATTCTTCAACATTTTAAAGAATATTTCCTTTTTTGTCAGTTTTGGGTTGGAAACTACTGTGGAGCTAAGCTGTCATAAGGAAGACTAGAAATAATATTTTTTCCTTGTGCTGTTTTTTTTTTCTTTTCTAATTTGATACAAGTTAGCTTCATCTTGGAAGACAGAACCCCAGTTGAGGAAAATGCCTCTATCACACTGGCCTCTAGTCACATCTGTGGGGTGTCTTTTTCATTAATGATTGATGTGCGAGGATACAGACCATTGTCTTCCCTGGGTTAAATCAGCATGTGAACTGATCAAGCCATGTGGAGCAAGCCAGTAAGCAGCACTCCTCCTCAGCTTCTGCTTCAATTCCTGCCTCCAGGTTCTTGTCTTGAATTCTTGCCCTGACTTCCTTCAGTGATAGACTGTGAGTGGGAGTCCTAAATAACCCCCATCTTTATCCTCTGCTCTCAAATGTGTGAGGATTGAAGATTTCCCAACAAGATTTCCTAATGTTCTAGTCATAAATGCCCACTGACTAACTGTACAAAGTTTTGCTAGGGTTCTTCAACTGTATCCATCCTATTGGTACTTAAGTCAGTTCACCACATCCTGAGGCTTCTATCTACCTTCTGAAGGCTGCCCAGACACCTTGACTTCAAATGTATTGTGTCCTATGCTCTCTGCCCTTTGACACTTGATCTTAACTAAAAGACCAAAAAATTACCCCTTTTGCATTTTCCTCCATGTGGTTTCTTATCCTTTTCACCTGCCAACAACACCTGCAGTTCATCCTGGCATCCTTCATTTCCTTACAGCACAGCACATCCCACCTACTCTCATCTGCTGTGGTGCCCTTTGTTGGGAGCTCACATAACAGGCAGAATGTGCTTTTCAGCCTCACCTTACATTGCTTCCTACTTGTCCCTGTCTTGACCTGGACAGGAACCTCCTGTAGGGCAACAATGATAGACATGGTTTCTGCTGTGGCCCCCCGACTCCTGGCAAAAAACCCCTATGTGATCAAATTTAGATGGAGATAACCAAGCAACAGAAAGAGAAGAATGACTTTGCCCTATGTTACAGGATGTGTTAGGTATGAAATTCCACTTTAAAATGTTTACTTGTTCAACCTTTCATTTTCTCACTGACTTCTATAATCCAGGACTGATATGACTTTCTGGCTAAAGGGGATCGGACATTTGACGGCATGATTCTCACTCTTTTTGCTTGTAGTTGTTTGGGGAAAGATAAATTCCAGAAATTTGGAGTAGATAGTATTTCTATGTATTAAGTTACAAAATGTTCCTTTAGTTTTTTTTTTTCCTCTTAGGAGGCTGTAGAGATGACTAAGTCGTTAAGATCACTAGTGGAATACCTGGGCTTGGTTCCCAACACCAATATGGTGGCTCATAATTATCTGTAACTCCAGTTTCAGGGGATCTAGTGCCCTCTTCTGACCTCTATGGGAACCAGGAATATGCATGGTAAACATACATAAGCAAAACACCTATACTTTAAATAAAAAAAATAAATGATCTATGTAGAAAGGGATAAAAAATATAGAAGTAGCCACTGTGAGTTCATAGGTATAGCTGCCCTGCTGTGTTCAGAAGACATGTCCTAGTAGCCTATTGGTTCTTATAACTTTTCTTTCTCTTCTGCAATGATCCCTGAATGTTGGGAGCAGAGGTAAAGTATATATGTTTCTTTAGGGATGAGCATTCTGCAGTCTCTAATTCTCTGTACCTTGATTAGTTGTGTTAATTACCATCTCTGTGTCAATCACCATCTATTGTAAATAGAAGCTTCTCAGGTGAGAGTTGAGATATGCAATGATCCTCTATCAGATGTATAGTATAGTATAGTATAGTATAGTATAGTAGGTAAGTAATTTTTACTAATCTTGTAGGCTGCATCATTACTTGAGTGTTGGTGTTCTTTGTTGTATGAAAATTTTTACTTCCATGAGGACCCATGCATTAATTTTTGATTTTAATGCCTGCACTATTAGGGTCTTGTTCAAAAAGTCCTTACCCATGACAATGAGTTCAAACTTATTCCTTATTTTTTTTTCTATATGAGAGTCTGGGTATCAGGACTTATGTTAATCCAGTTGGAATTGGGTTTTGGGAAAGCATGCACCAAACTTGTGCCGAAGACAAAACAAATCCCAGCATGGAAAGGAGACCTGGACACACTATCCAATCCCTAGGCAAGAAGTGTTGGAAACTGACAGCTTCTGGGAGAGGGAAAAATGAACAGTTTCCTCTGAGAATGTAATCTCTGGTAAATCAGCATGTTTCTGTGGAAGGCTATACATCTATGAATATTTGGAGGGTACAGAATAGTCTTGAAATCTTTATAAAGAATAAATGACACAAACTTGGGTGAGTAGGGAAGTCAGGTAGATCTGGGAAGAGTTGAGGGAGGGACAGAGAATGTGATTTAAAAATTAAAAAAAGAGGAAGTAGCCTTTACCTTGACTTTACCTCTTAAAAAGCCAAATTCCTTGAGGTCCCAGTGATATTCACAGGAGGTCCTTTTGCGTGGTGAGAGAAGGCAAAGAGGAGTGTGTGTGCCTTTCCTATTACATTTGGAATTTTGGAAAAAGCAAAGAAGAAGGCTTCTTAAATAGAAATTATTTTCCTGAGGATCTTGTAAGAACTCAGATCTATAACCAGGTCCCTGGCTGTTCTAGTTGGCAAGAGCCCAAAGTGGGTTGGCATTCAGATGGAAGTAGCCAACTGTCCTAGTAGAGACGTTGTCAGAAATAGGTAGTAACTCATCCGGAACATTCATGGACCATACTGGAGGACAGAATGTTTATCCTAAGTTCTCTCCACTGGCCTGTCTCCAGCCAAGGACATTGGGGAGAAGGAGGACTGAGAAGAACAGAGGCTTATCAGTGTATTATATTGTTGGAATAGGTGCTTGGAGTTCTCTAGAACAAAGAAATGAAGAAAAAGTGGACTGTTATCTTCAGAGACTACGGACAAAAATGTATATCAACTTTGTATTTTAGTGTCACATTCCTGTGAAAAAATGCTCTCTCTGGGCAATCCAGATAATTAGTACAAAATCCTGTATCTGAGAGCAGAATAGCACGTAGCATGAATTTATAATTAAAAAAAGAGACCTCTTCATCCTGCGACATCATGCAGTATTCTAATGTTCCATATTTTCCTCAATGACCCTTCCTCAAGATATCACTTGAGAATCAGTCAGCAAAACAATTAAGACAAACAACAAAAACAGTTTTAAAATCCGCTGATAGTAAGACACAGTGAAGGCTTAAGGGATGGCTCAGCAGACAGATACCAGGTACCAAAGTTAAATCAGGATCAGATTAACTATCTAAACAGTACCATTTCCTCTAAAGAAATAGAAGCAGTCATCAATAGTC
>NC_034613.1:141516767-141522210 GCF_900095145.1 Mus pahari
GGGAGGGTATAGGGAACTTTCGGAATAGCATTTAAAATGTAAATAAATAAAAAATATCTAAGAAAAAAGAAAAAAAAAGAAAAGCAAATTTAATTCCCACTACTCACATGACAGCTCACAAACACCTGTAATTTCAGCTCCAGGATATGTGATGTCCTTTTTTGAGTTCTGTGGGGTACTAAACACACACACACACACACACACACACACACACACACACACACACACAAATAAATCTTAAAACAATAAAGAAATAATATCCAGGATATAAAATCAAACTGATATTCCATCAACTGAGAGATGATAATAATATTGTAGTGTGTTTACATGACAGAATCTTAGTCAGTTGGAAAAAGATTAACTCCTGTTGTTTGCCACAACAAAGGTGGAAATGAAGAGAAACCATTATGTTAAATAAAGCAGATCCTGCTCAAGAATTCAAATGCAGCATGATCTCATTTGTGTATAGAAAGGGCAATGTTGATGCTGAACTGGAGAAATGGCTCAGTTAGTAAATTGTGTGCTATGGGAGCAGAAGAACCCAAGTTTAGAACCGAAGTATCACCACCACCATCACCACCCACACACAGATATAAATGCCCTTAGATGTTGAGAGTAGAATGGTAGCTACCACTGGCCTGGGAGTGTGGACTGTGCATAGGGTGGGGAAGATGAGGAAAGTTGGCCATTGAGTACCAAGCTACAGATGTATAGGATCACTACAGGAGGGTGGCTAAAAATATGTACTGCATAACTCAAAAAGCTATAAAAATAGTTTAGAATGCTTTTGCCATAAAGAATGATGAACATTTAATACAGATGTGTTTAACTTGATTTGAATATTCTTGAATATAGAATGTGTACATATATCAAAACATCACAGCACCCTCATTAACAAATGCACCTTTGTGTATACATCAGTTGAAAGAATAAATGTGAATGAAAAAAATATGTGCACACAGAGATACCTGCACATCCATGCTTACTGTTGGGTTATTCACATTAGCCAGGAGATGGAACCAGCCTAGATGTCAATCAACGGCTGAATAAAAGGGTAAAGTGAATGTGATCCATAGACACAATAGAATTTTATGTAGCCATTAAGAAAACCAAAATCATGACATTTACAGGAAAGTGAGTGGTTGCTCCTATATAAAGATCCTAGATTTTTTTTTTTTTGTGTGTGTGTGTGTGTGTGTGTGTGTGTGTGTGTAGCTCATGAAACCAGAAAGGGAACCATGAGATAGGGCAGTAGAATGCATGGGACATGAAAGCAGAGGAGAGGGCAGTAGCAGGCGGGAAGGAAGCAGTGGGATGAAAGCAGGGGCTGGGGGAGGAGGAGAGGAAGTATGATTGACAAAATAAGAGAATGTCATGATAAAACCCCCTACTTTGTATGCTAATTTGAAAAAAAACTAATAAAAATAATTAGGAAAAAAATTTGCTGGAAATAAAACATGTTTTAAAATCCGACTTACTCATTTCACTGTAAGTGGTGCTGGCTTGCCCAGGGAAACAGGCTCTCCTTGATTAGTCACTATTGTCTTTCTGAAGACTTGAGGGATTTTTTAGAAAGTAATATATTATATGGTTTCTGCCTGTACAATTCCCCATGTTTGGACATTTTGGAAAGTAAATTTTTTTTGCCCAGTTCTTTTGTTTATTTGTTTGTTTTTTTGAGACAGGGTTTCTCTGTGTAGCCCTGGCTGTCCTGGAATTCACTCTGTAGACCAGGCTGGCCTTGAACTTTAATCCCAAGTGTTGGGATTAAAGGCGTGCGCCACCACTGCCTGGCTTTTGCCCAGTTCTTGTATTATCTTTATTGTTCTCTCTTGTCCAGCAGCTGTCTTACTTCCATGCCCTCCACCAGCTGGGAGAGGGCTTTCTTGGCCTGCACTGTAACCAAATTTAAGGTCTCCTGTGCATAGCTGGTGAGTCCATTTGGAAAGCTAGGTATATGGCTGTGATTCTTTTTTAGGAAATAAGGCACCCTTTAATTTTGTACCTACCTTCAACATTGGTACCAATACTACGTTCTCTCATGAACCATCCCAAGCTTTCCTTGAGTGCTCTGTTGGTCAACTGTCAACAGTTGATAAGAGCATATTTCCCAAATGGAAGAAGACTAATGAATATTTCCTCGCTGGACTGAACATTCTTTCATATAAATAGCTGGGCTTATTGACTATATGTGGAAACTATTTTACTTACTATATCCCACTTACTTAAAAAAAATACCAAAAAAGATTGGCATAGTAAATTTGAATGACTATGAGCAAAATTGGTTCCCGTAGTGACAAGAGAAGGGGAATTTACATGTTTAAAAAGCTGTCGTGAAACTTCATTATGCATGTGCAATTTATTTGCTCTTAGCTTTTCCTTTGCGGAAAGATGAGACTTATTCAGTCTCATGTGAATTCTATGGTTGAGTTGCCAAATATGAGTGTTATTATAATTTATAAATCATAATCCTCTTGTTGGCATTTTAGTTCCTCAAAAGGGTATCTTGTTACTTCCATAAGATTCTGTTCATGTCCCTCCTCCCTTCTGTTCTACCCTCAGCTACTGTGCATTTCTCCTTCATTAAGAGACCATAAAGGAAAGCATGACTGATGGACTATGTTTACAAATAAGTATTATTCTGAATATTATTTCTGCTCTCCTGTTTGGACAAAGATAATTGAAATGAAATTATTTTAAAGTTGTGAAATATTAATTGTAAAAGGGAAGCAGACTACCTTAGGGCTATAATAAACACACACATGTATACAGACATACTTGTATGCATGCACACCTCCAGGATGCTGGGATGCTGAAGTAGCTTCTCATTTTCTCATAGGTTTGGCATCTGATACTGTGGATACAGCTCCTAAGAATGGTTTGTAATGTGATTTCCTTCACATTTATATTGGTGAAACCAAGTGACCAGAAAAAAATATGAGTTAATTTGGGTGCTCTAATCCAATATTGGAATGTTAACAGCATTGAGGAGCTTCTAATCCTTCCAAATGAGGTCATGACATATCAGAGTTAATAAGCAATCTTGAAAAGATCCCAGGAATCAGGTCTCTGGGCAATGGTTTACAAAGTAGGTCATGTTCATCTGGAATATTTTCCATCTCAGTTTAGGAAACAAATGAATGTTGTTTCAGTGGTGGTAGTGGCTAACACTTCAGCATGCTTAAGATTCTATCCTTGAAAGGAGTACTCATCACTATTGCAATTCCCAAAGATGTCTGTTGTAACTTCTATCAAACTGTTAAAATAGGACATATTCATATATGTTGTAGTGGTTTGAATAAGATGCCCACCATAGCTTGAATGTTTTGTCCCCGGTTGGCGATGCTGTTTGGAGAGGCATAGGAGGTATGGCCTTGTTGGAGGAAGTATGTCACTCTAGCAGGCTTTAAGAGTTAGAAGACTTTCTGCTTGTGCATCAAGATGTGAGTTCTCAGCTGCTGATCTAGCCACTGTACCTGCAGCTGGTTTACCTCTGCTCTGCCACCATGGACTCTAACCCCTGAAACCATAATCCCCAAACAAACTCTTCTAAATATTGCCTTGGTCATGATATTTTATTACGGCATAGAAAAGTAACTAATACAAAAGTACACCTTGATAAATTCTTATGAGCTATATCAAAATGTTGAATATTTTCAATGGCCTGAAAGACTGTCTTATATCCTTGCTGAGTCAATATTTTTTGTAATATATATGCAGCCATTTTTCTTGATTATCTATTTAGTAGTAATTGCTAGGTCATGTTTCTCTCCAGTAATTGTTTGCTTATACTAAATAGTTACTATCAGTGTTTCAGACGTTCACTTCCATCAGCATTGGATGAAGGCTCCATTTCTGTGACATCACTTAGTGTTCTCATTCAGGAATTTTGGTTGTTCTGCTCACTGTGTGATAATCACATTGAGGCTTAAGTTTGCTCTTTTATGATGATTAATAAAGTTGTACACCTTTTCATTTACTGATAGGAATTTGGATATTTTCTTTGTAAAGTGTCTGTTCAAATCTTTCACTTGTTTCTAAATTTAGGCAATGGCATTTTTGTATTTATTTGTAGGAGTTCTTATATTGTGGGTATGATTTTTTTTTTTGGTATACATAGATGTTTCATCAGTGACTGACCTTTTAATTTTCTTAAAAGTGTCTTTCAATAAACAGAGGTTTTCATTTTAATAATATTCTAATTATCAAGGTTTCCTTTTATAGTTGATGCTTTTGCAATATCTTAAAATATCTTTTCTAGATTTACTCACTGGGCAACAAGAAAATGTAACAGTCAGTAGAAGAACTGAAGATCATTATGCCAAGCAAAATAAACCAGACTTAGAAGGATGCCATTTTTTTCCTTAAATGCACTCTGGATGAGCTGCTATTTTTACTGTCAGCTTTACCCAAGCTAGAGTCTTTTAGGGAAAAGGAGCTTCAGTTGAGAAAATGCCCCCATAAGATCAGCCTTCAGGCAAGCCCGTGGTAATTTTCTTAATTAGTGATTAATATGGGAGGGCCCAGCTCTCTGTGGGCAATGTCACTCCTGGGCTGGTGGTTCTGCATGCTGTAATAAAGCAGGCTGAACAAACCACAAGGAGCAAGCCAGAAAGCAGCATTCCTTCACAGCTTCCATATCAGTTCCTATCTTGAGTTTCCTGCCATGAATTCCTGAATGATGCACTATTGACTGGAAGTATAAGAGAATAAACCCTTTTCTCCCCATATTGCTGTTGGTCATGGTATTTTTATCACAGCAATATCAATCCTAATGTGTCACACACACCCCCCCCACACACACACGTGTATACAGAGTAAAGGAATCTGTAGTATAAAAGTAGAAAGGCAAACTATTTTAAAGAGGAAATGGAACAATAAGAGGGGAGAAGGACATGACAGAAATCTGCCTGTCTGCTAATGTCAAGCAAGAACAAGCTATAATATTATGTATGAAAGAAAATGCCACAGTAAAATCCGTTACTTTGTATCCTAACAAAAATGTTAATATGGCATGAAACTAAAACTGAGCCGAGACTGTATCTCAAGCACAGGACCATGGATTTGACCCCCCCAGCAATGTAAAAATAAATTCATGTGTGGTGGTATGTACTGGCAATCTTGGACTTGGAGCAGGAGGATCTTGAATGCTAGGTCAGGGTGGGTTATATAGGGAGACCTTGTATTAAATAAACAAATAAATAAATAAATAAATAAAAACAAGCAAATAAATAAAAAAAGAATAAGATCTGGTAAGAGAGCCATCTTTGCTCCTGTGCGTGTCCAGGGAGAGGGCAGCCTGCAGAAGCGACACAACTGCTAGGACGGACCCCTTATCTGGCTCCAGTCATCCAGCACCTTTCCCGCCCCAGGAGGGGTGTCAGCCCAGGAGGTGTCTCAAGGCCTGAGCCCATAGGAGAGCCATCTTAGCTCCAGTGCACTG
>NC_034613.1:141523030-141524247 GCF_900095145.1 Mus pahari
AAAGCACACATTGCACCTCACACAATAATAGTGGGAGATTTCAACACCCCACTCTCACCAATGGACAGATCCTGGAAACTGAAACTAAACAGAGACACATGGACACTAACAGAAGTTATGAAACAAACAGATTTAATAGACATCTACAGAACATTTTATCCTAAAACAAAAGGATACACCTTCCTCTCAGCACGACATGGTACCTCCTCCAAAATTGACCATATAATTGGTCACAAAACAGGCCTCCATAGATACAAAAATTAAACCAAGAGGATTGTTTTTAAATAAAATATGTGCCTGTTTCTGTTTACCACAAATTAGAAATTAGACAAATATTCATCAATAGATTTAGATAAGCAAATCGCACTCTAATCTTGCAGCAGTATAATACTCAACAATAAAAAAATAATGAACTACCCAGATGAGTCTCATAAACACTATACTAAAGGAAAGTACTAGACACAAAAGAATACATGTTGCAAAGTATCATTCTTATGGAGTGACTGTTGTAAAATAATGTATGCTAAGAGAAATTATAAGTAGATAATTTTCAGTCCTAACTGATGTTTTTCTTGTAAAGGAAACACGGTAGAGCTGATGAACCACACAAGAAGGAAAACATATTTATTGAAAGATGAACCCTGATCTTGCTGGCAGGTAGTTTCAGTTTCTGCTTGAGAGCACCAAGATGGCATCTCTTACTGTGAGCAGCCCAGAAAGTATACACTATGCCTGTGTGGGCCACAAACTTTATTCTTCATCAGAGAAGGCCATTCAGAAGCTTGTGGCTCTAAGAGTAGGGTGCTGCTACTGGTGAGGTACCAGGTAGACAAGAATTTAAAAGGGCTGGAGTGGAGGCATCAGCAAGGGAGAAAGCAGTTTTGAAGGGTATCCAAGACAGGATGTGAGTTCTGACAGTGGTCCTAAGGAGTTTTCTGCATTTTTCATTACCACTCAGCTACGATGGCTGCTTTGTCATGTAAACCTGGCTGACCTGGGATTTACTGTGTCTACCAGTCTAGCATTGAATTTGTGTCAATTCTGCTGCCTCTGCCCCTCAGATGCTAAGAGTATGGGCATGCCCAGCCGTTTCTCAGTTTTTTGTTTATTCTTTCCTTTTCTCCCTCTTTTTCCTTCCCTTCTCCATCTCTCCTCTATCCAATGTCTCTCTCTCTCTCTCTCTCTCTCTCTCTCTCTCTCTCTCTCTCTCTCTCTCT
>NC_034613.1:141525927-141535864 GCF_900095145.1 Mus pahari
TGAGTTTCATGTGTTTTGCAAATTGTATCTTGGGTATTCTAAGTTTCTGGGCTAATATCCACTTATCAGTGAGTGCATATCATGTGAGTTCTTTTGTGACTGGGTTATCCCACTCAGGATGATATCCTCCAGACCCATCCATTTGTCTAAGATGTTCATAAATTCATTGTTTTTAATAGCTGAGTAGTACTCCATTGTGTAAATGTACCACATTTTCTGTATCCATTTCTCTGCCTGGCAAATACATAAGTGGATGCTCACAGTCATATATTTGATGGAACACAGCGCCCCTAATGAAGATGCTAGAGAAAGTACCCAAGGAACTAAAGGGGTCTGCAACCCTATAGGAGGAACAACAATATGAACTAACCAGTACCCCCCAAAACTGTGTCTCTAGTTGCATATGTAGCAGAGGATGGCCTAGTTGGCCCTCAGTGGGAGGAAAGGCCCTTGGTCTTGCAAAGATTATATGCCCCAGTACAGGGGAATGCCAGGGCCAGGAAGTGGGAATGGGTGGGTTTGGGATCAGGACGGGGGAGGGTATAGGGGACTTTTGGGATAGCATTTGAAATGTAAATGAAGAAAATATCTTATAAAAAATAAAAAAAGAACAGAAAAAAATGACATTGGCTTCAGTTTCCGTTAAGTGCTTTTATCTGTGAACTTGGCAAACACATAAAATCATATGAACCATCATTAAGGCTCTTTCTGGGGGCCTAGGAAGGAGCAGTGCAAATATAGGGTGAAGCTTGTATTTCTTAACTAATGCTGGGAATGAGGCTTTGTCAGAATTGTAGGCAATCACTAGTGGCACAGACTGGCAGAGGGTCAGGGTTCAGATGCTCTTTCAAGGTGTCAGGTGTGGGTTGTGTCTGTCTTCTTAGCACTGAATCCCCCCACACCGCCAGAGCTGGCATAATGCCTCTTAGAGAACAGGTACTCAGCTAGCAGGCACTGTTGTGAGGGAGAGAAATATAGCCAATATAGAGTAAGTTCAGTGGCTTTTTGAGTGTGAAAGAAATAATCCCAAGGATGTGTAGCGCACTAACATTTACCAAGCTCTTTTGTATATATAGGAAGTTGGCAGATCACAGTTAATGGATAGGTAGCTCAAGTCTAGCTTTCCATCTTATTTTATACATTTAAGTTTATTGGAATACAGCTATGCTCACAGGTTAACAATTGTCTAGACTCTTTGTCTCTGCTATAACATCAGGGATGATGAGCTGTGGCAGACACTACAGAGTCTGCAAAAGCTTATGATGTTTAGTAGGAAAAGTTTACTAACTCCTTGTTATAATTTGAATGTCAACTGTCTCGTATAGGCTGATGTGTTTGAATGCTTGATCCCCATATGGGAGTGATATCTTTTTGGAGGTTGAAGGACCTTTGGGATTGTGGCCCAGCTAACAGAGGCAGGTGGCAACTGCTGGTCTTGCAAGTGACATTTGCCTCTTGTCCCAGCCTGAACTCTCTGCTTCTTGGTCAGTCAAGATGTCAACAAGCTACGCATGCTTCCACTGCCATGGCCTTAGTTAGGGTTTCTATTGCTGGAAAAGAGACACCATAATCACAGAAACTCTTTTTTTTTTTTTGAGACAGGGTTTCTCTGTATAGCCCTGGCTGTCCTGGAACTCACTTGGTAGACCAGGCTGGCCTCGAACTCAGAAATCCGCCTGCCTCTGCCTCCCGGGTGCTGGGATTAAAGGCCTGCGCCACCAGGCCCGGCACAGAAACTCTTATAAAGGATAACATTTAATTGGGGCTGGCTTACCATTTCAGAGTTTACTCCATTATCGCCCTGGAGGGAAGCATGGTAGCATACAAGGAGGCATGGTGCTGAATAAATAGTTGAGAGTTCTATATTGGATCTACAGGTAGCAGGAAGAGAGCAAGTGACACTGGGCTTGGCTTGAGCTCCTGAAATCTCAAAGCTCACCTGCAGTGACATACTTTCTCCAACAAGGCCACACCTACTCCAACAAGGCCACACCTTCAGAATACTCCTCCCTATGCATCTATAGGGCTATTTTCATTCAAACCACTACACGGCCCAAGCTCCTCCCACCACCATGTACACACCACTGTAATAGATGGGACACTCTGAAACTGTGAGCCAGCATGGACTCCCTTAAATTGCATCTATAAGGTATATTGTGACAGTGATGAGGACAGTGACCAATATATTCCTGATATATATTATTATATTTTGGTGTTGAGGTTCACTTCATTCCTGGCGGTGGAGGGTGGTGGTAGCGGGTGGGGTGGATGCTGAAAGGGTTCATCTCCATTTGACAGATGACAAGTTGAAAAAAAAAGACCTGAGAGTCAAGAGAAGTTTATTGTCTTCCTGGATGGCTGGTTAGTTGTGTAGCAAATAAAATGGTAAAGTTCAATTCAAGTTCTGGGATTCATTCAGGAGCAGCTCAAAAGGGGCTGCCAAGCTGTACTGAATGAGCACCTGCTACAAAATGTTAGAAATGGAAAGCTCTCCCAGATGAGCTCAGTAAATGAAGAAGCCTCACTGGCTCCATTAAGGCCTTTGGGCAGGTGCTGTACGAGCCTCACAGACCTCTCAGGCTTGTGGTGTCCATACCGTTTCCCTGTGGGCCATTGTTCACAGCGGAAGCTGGCTTTGACAGAGCTTCCTTTATCATCTGCCTTCTTGCCTTTTCATATCTCCCCACTCCCCTACCTGTGTTATTAATATTTCCCAAATCAATGTGTGCACAGTCTTCTTAAATGGAGGCACACCTGGAGAAGAGCAGACATTTGGCCTCCTGCTGATAGCTCACTAAAGTTTTCCAAGGGGAGACTCCAAGGGCATTGAGGATGTGGCTAATCTTCATGGTTCATCCTATTAACCTAACTTCTAGTTTGCAGATGAGGGCTCACGCTCCCCAGCACCTCAGTCACTGAGTGAGTCTCAAATAACCTCACCTGCTATATTGGCCAGGAGGGAAGTGTGTGTCAGCCAAGACTCCTCTGGCTGCTGCTGACTGCAGTGTCATCAATCAATGCCTTACGTGTGCTCTCAGCCGAAAGGCAATTAGTGCTACTCAGGATTAAAAAAACTATTATAAGGCTGTGGATGGATGCGTTCTTGAAGAGACAATCAAATCTGCCTGGCTGGTAGAAGCGACCAGAGGCAGTGGGAGTGTTCCCTATCTGTGCTCAGCAACGGGCAGGCAAGGGTAGAACAGCGTTCCAATTCCAGCTTGGAAGAGTCATTCCAGTGATGGGAACATTAGTCATTAGTGAAAGGAACATTAGTACTTCCTCCCTTCTGGGTTTTCCCCTCCACAGACTCATCAATGGACTGCATCTACTCATAAAGTTATGTCCTTGGCTTTCATTTTTAAAAGCAAGAAAATGGACTGATTTCAACACAGCCATGGTAATTTTTGCAAGCTTTTCTTATTTAGCAGTGTTTTTGATAGTCTCTTGTATGTTTTTCCTGTGGCCCTTCTTCCCCCATCTCTATCTCTGGCTCTGCTTCTGTTTTTTCCTCTTTCCCTTCCCATCTTTATCCCCCACTTCATTTTTCCTGTCAGCTTCCTCTCCCTGCCCCCTTCTACTTATTTGCCTTTCCTTCCTCCCTCCCTCCCTCACCCCTAGCTCTGGCCTTTCTTTAAGTCCTTGGAATGTTTTCTCATATTCTAACATTCCTAAAAGTATATTCATTTATTGAATCTTTGATCTAGCCCCATACCAAAAAGAGGGTGGGAAGAAACAGTTAAAAAACTCTCTTTGTGCCATGTGTGCCCTAAGAGCCTGACACAAAATCAGTTAGTTATTTACAAGCAAAATTACATCCTGGTCTTTAAAAGCCTGGTGCCTTGGCCCCCACTGGATAGCCTAACTACTTTTCTGTCTTTACGGAGGCCAACTGTGTGTGCTGAGAATTACCTAGGCAGTGTGGGACCACAAAGTTTAGCCAGTCTTCAAAAAATAGGTGTCAAATGTTCTCTCTCACACTATCCAGAAAGGAGGAGACAAAGAAATAAAGATGAAGGGCAGAACCCAGGGTTGTGCCTTTCAGGCTGTGTTTCATTGCTGGGACACTGAGGGCCAAGAGGACATAGGCAGCTTTGAACCCAGAATGGACTCCAAGTGTCCACAGGATTAATGACTGGAGCTACAAAAGCTGAGACAATCATGAGGCTGGACCTGGTTCTGTATCATTACCCACTTGTTAAAGTGTGGACAACCTGTTGGCCAGCAGGCAGGATGGTCCACATCTGTGGTCCTAGTTACTTGAGAGGCTGAAGCAAGACAATCTACTGAGCTTAGGAGTTTGGGGCCAGCTTGGGCAACACAGGGAAAACCCAGCTCCTAAAACAGAATAAAACAAAATACAAAACAAAAACAAGCCAACAAAAATATGTGGGAAAAGTAGAAGCAGCAACAGGAAAGAGAGGAAGAGAGAAATCTCTTTTAAAGATTCAAGATGAGGGGCTGAAGAGATAGTTCAGCCGGTAGGGAGCTTACCATGGAAGCACAAAGCCCTGTATTCTAACCCAAGATCCCACATTAAACAAAAGCCATGTGCTTCCCTGGGACTCTTTGAACAGCTGGCTTTGCCCATTTGGCAAGTTGTAGGCCAGTGACTGGTCCTATCCCCAAAACAAAATGAACAGTGTTTGAGGAAGTTGACTTCTGGCTTCTGAACGTGTGCGTGTGTGTGTGTGTGTGTGTGTGTGTGTGTGTGTGTGTGCTTGAATATGAACTCACTCAATATGGAAGTAAAATAGTTTGTTTAAAGCTTACAAAGATTGCATTATCAGTATAGCTAAGATGATAGAGTGAAAATATAAATTTTCACAAGAACAAGAAATTATAAAAGAATAAGGGTAAATTGCATACTAAAAATCAGAATTAAAATATAATTACTGGCAGTACACAATAAATAGAATTGTATTTAAATTTATGTATGTGAGTGTTTTGCATATATATATATATATATATATATATATATATATATATATATATGTCTGTGTATCACATGTTTGCAGTGTCCACGGAGGTCAGAAACCTCCCTGGATCTAGAGTGATGGAGCTGCCATGTGGGTGCTGGGAGTCAAACCTGGGTCTGGAAGAGCTCTTAACCATGGAGCCATCAGTCCAGTGCCAGGACTCAATAGATAAACTGAAAACTAAACACATTTGCATAGAGAATTGGTGAACTACAAAGCCATTTGAAGAATCCATCCATAATACTGTGCAGAGACAATAATATCAAATAGAAAAGTTACCAATAGATTTGGGGGTGAGGTGGTAAACTCCTGTAATACTAGCATTCTGGGGGCAGGAAGATTGGGAGTAGGAGCTCAGCTACATAGCAAGATTTTCAAAAAATTTAAGCTGTAATAATGCTTAGGTGCAATGTGTATTCTATAAGAAAAAAGTCTATGAGGCTAAATGCTAGTGATATTTTAAGGAAATGGTTATAAACTTTTCCTATAATTGATGACAGGTAAGGGACACTTTAAGAATGAGCAGAATAAATCAAAGGATACCCATCACTTAACAATACTGAAACACAAATGAAGAGCAGCAGGCATAGAGAGAAAATATTTACAGAGCTACCAAGTAGAAAAGACAGATATAAGAGAATAATTAGGGAGAGAGCAGGCTTTTCATTAGCAACGGTTGCAAGGAGACAATGAAGCAATATATCCAAGCTGGAAATTTATGCACATATAATTCTTATTCAAGAGTGAAGTAAAATACAAATATTTTACAATTTACAAAGTCTGAATGGTGCAACTCTTAGACACCAGTTGAAAGGGATACTGAATTATACATGCTCTCTAGAAGAGGAATGAACACGAGGGAATACTTCGGATGTGTGAAAAAAACAGTTAGCAAATAAACTGGTAAAATATGTCAGCATGTATGTTTAATTAATGACTGAAAAGGGTAATTACTTTGTAAAAACAAGGAGGATGCTAAATTTCAAAATGACCATAAAATGATGGGGACTATTCAGTCCAGAGCAGATAAGGGGTTTTGATTTTACAAAATTATGAAGGTAGCTCATGATTAGTTTAAGAAAACATGAGGACTTTTCACAATTTTAATATATATATATATATATATATATATATATATATATATATATATAAAACTTATATATATATGTTATATATATATAAAACTTATATATATGTGTTATATATATATAAAACTTATATATATATGTTATATATATAAAACTTATATATATATATGTTTTATATATATATATATATAACATATATATATATATATATATCTTATAAAACTATTCTCCAGCTGACAAGTTACTATTTGATTATGTGGACACTGAAGACCAAACTTTCTAAATATCTGAAAGTGACCTTGAACTTCTGAATCTCTGACCTGCAACTTTCTGAATACTGGGAAAACTGGTGTGTGCTCCATGTTTTCAATATTTATTTCTTTTGTTTTGTATGTATGAATGTTTCCCTTGCTTGAATGTGTGTGCACCATGTGTTTACCTGGTGTGCACAGAGATCAGCAGATAGTGTTGGAGGTCTTAGAACTATAGTTATAGACGGTTGTGTGCTGCCTCGTGGGTGCTGAGAAATGAGCCTTAACTACAGAGTCATCTCTCTAGCCTTCTATCCATATTTTATGTGGTGCTGGGAATAGAACCCAGGTCTGTGTGCATTCTAGGCAAGCAATCTTCCAATGTATGATTTATACAACAAAAATTAGAATTGGAGTATTGATACAAACAAATCACAAGAAAAATAGAAAATAGGAATAGAAGGATGGATAATTTGTTTGAAAATGTCAGAGAAAGACAGCACATGCGTGCATGTGAATCCATGGGAGTCAGAAGAGGGCATTGGAGTTCTGGGAACTGAAGTTACAAATCTTTACGACCTGTCATATAGGTTCTGGGAATCATCTTTATTCCTCTGAAAGAACAGCAAATGCTCTTACATGCTGTGCTCTTCTTTAAATTCTTTCTGTGATATTTTGCAGTTTTCAGTGCATCTTATATTTCTTTAATTAAATGTATTCTTAAGGTGTGTGTGTGTGTGTGTGTGTGTGTGTGTGTGTGTGTGTGTTTTATCTTTTGGGCCTATTATCCTTGGGACTGTTTTCTTCATTTCTCTTTTGTATTGTTCACTACTAGTGTATGCGAACACAACTAGCTGAATTTTCTTGAGTAATCTTGAATCCCAAATTCTTGCTGAATTCACTTATTGGCTTTAATAGAAACCTTGGTGAATTCACTATGATTTCCTTTACATGCAATCATATCCTCTGTTAATGGATATGGTTTTCCATCTTCCTTTCTATATGGATACCTTTGATTTATTTTCCTCATTTAACTGCTCTGCTCTGGAACCCCAGCGTAAGGCTGCATAGAAGTACTGTCAGCAGGCGTCCTTATTTTTGTCCTGAACTAGCAGAGAAGCTACTCAGTATATCATCACTAAGTATGATTTAACTGTCATTTTAATGTAAATACTACTTCATTATCTTGAGAGAATCCTCTTCTGTTATTAATTTGTTTATTGTTTCTATTATATAAATTATTAGGTTTTTCTCAAATGTTTTACCTGTAGTTATGAAAATAACCATGTTGGGTTTTTGTTCTTTATTAATATTACATACTTGATTGATTTTAAGATTTGTGTGAGCTTTGTATAATGTGAGAAAATATCTGACGTAAAAAAAAACATAAAATTAAAAGAGAAAGGACTCCTTTTGGTTTGCACTTTTTGGAAGTTCCAGTCCACAGTTGATTGTGTCAGGCTGTGATGTGGTGAGCCAGAACATTGTGGCAAAAGGGATGTGGTAGAGCAGAATTACTCACCTCCTGGTGGTCAGGAAGCAAGAAGAGTAATGAGATGACTGGACTAAGATAGACCCTAAGTAGGCATCCCATGCTCCCATAGTTGTACTGCTACCTAATTTGGTACTCACAGATTTGAAGTTCTCAGTTGATGAAACTGTTCATTAGCTCAGAGCTCTCATGATGTAGCCATCTGTGGAAGTGTCCTCATAGACATGGCAACGTCCTAGGCACCTCTCAAAACAAACAAGAGGAACCATCACAATATGTTAGTAAGCTTTGATCAATGGGTACATTACATTTGATTGCATAGTATAAGTCTTTTTATATGATGATGGATTAGTTTAATATATTTTGTTAGGACTTTTGCTCCTATAGTCATTTGGGAAATAGTTCTGCAGTTTCCCTTTCCATTTTTTTCTTCTAGTATCTTTGTCTGATTTTAGCATCAGGACCTCATAAAATAACCTGTGAAGGGTTCCTTATGTATGGAGGGGAAATTTTGTAAAGAATTAGCTTTGATTTTTATTCAAATATTTGATAGAATTCACTAGTAAGGGGAGTTGAGGGGTTTTGTTTCCTAAAGATTTTATTTATTTTATGTATGTGAGTACACCATTACAGTCCACAGTCACACCAGAAGAGGGCATTGGTTCTCATTACAGATGGTTGTGAGCCACCATGTGGTTGCTGGGAATTGAATTCAGAACTTCTGGAAGAGCATCAGTACTCATAACTGCTGAGTCATCTCTCCAGTCCCTTGAATATTTTTTTTTCTTTGAATCTTTTTAGAACTTGTCTGCTGTAGATAGTTTATCTAATGTATTGGCAAATTACTATTTGTAAAATTGTTTTATGTAGAAAATTCCCAACTTATTGTGAATTGTCACTTATCACTTATGTTTTTATGATTTCCTGATGGTGCCAAAGCAATTTATTGAGAGTAAACTTGAAATTCTGAGTTTTTTTTACATTAGATATTTTCTTTATTTACATTTCAAATGTTATCTCCTTTCCTAGTTTTCCCTCTGAAAACCCCCTATTCCCTCCCCCCTCCCCCTGCTCACCAACCTACCCACTCCCACTTCCCTCTCCTGGCATTCTCCTATACTGGGGAATCCAGCCTTATCAGCACCAAGGGCCTCTCCTCCCATTGATGACCAACAAGGTCATCCTCTGCTACATATGCAGCTGGAGTCATGCATAAGGAAAAAAAAATGTGTTTTCTTAAAAAAACACCATGTGTTTTCTTTGGTTGGTGGTTTAGTCCCTGGGAGCTCTGGGGGCACTGATTGCTTCATATTGTTGTACTTCCTATGGGGCTACAAACCCCTTCAGCTCCTTGGGTCCTTTCTCTTGTTCTTCCATTGGGGACCCTGTGCTCAGTTCAATGGTAGGCTGAGAGCATCCACTTCTGTATTCCTCAGGCACTGGTAAAGCCTCTCAGGAGACAGCTAGATCAGGTTCCTGTCAGCAAGGACTTGTTGGCATCCACAATAGTGTCTGGGTTTGATGACATGTGGGATGGATCCCCTGGTTTGGCAGTCTCTGGATGGTCATTCTTTCAGTCTCTGTTCCACACTTTGTCTCTGTAACTCCTCCCATGGGTATTTTGCTCCCCTTCTAAGAAGGCCGGGAGTATCCACACTGTGATCTTCCTTCTTCTTGATCTTCATATTGTCTGTGATTTGTATCTTGGGTATTCTGAACTTCTGGGCTAATACTCACTTATTAGTGAGTGCATACCATGTGTGTTCTTTTGTGATTGAGTTACCTCACTCATGATGATATTTGCTAGTTCCATCCATTAGCCTAAGAACTTCATGAATTCATCATTTAGCTGAGTAGTACTCCATTGTGTAAATGTACTACATTTTCTGTATTCATTCTTCTGTCAAGGGGCATCTGGGTTCTTTCCAGCTTCTGACTATTATAAATAGGCTGCTATGAACATAGTGGATCCTGTGTCCTTATTACAAGTTGGAACATCTTCTAGGTATATGCCCAGGAGAGGTATTGCTGGATCTTCTGGTAGTACTATGTCCAATTTTCTGAGGAACTGCCAGACTGATTTCCAGAGTGGTTGTACCAGCTTGCAATCCCACTAGCAATGGAGGTGTG
>NC_034613.1:141538409-141554406 GCF_900095145.1 Mus pahari
ATGCTGCTGAAGGGACCCTGATATAGTGGCCTCTTGTGAGGCTATGCCAGTGCCTGGCAAACACAGAAGTGGATGCTCACAGCCAGCTATTGGATGAAACACAGGGCCCCCAATGGAGGAGCTAGAGAAAGTACCCAAGGAGCTGAAGAGGGCTGCAACCCTGTAGGTGGAACAACAATAGGAACTAACCAGTACC
This sequence comes from Mus pahari, assembly GCF_900095145.1. NCBI lineage: Eukaryota > Metazoa > Chordata > Mammalia > Rodentia > Muridae > Mus > Mus pahari. The sequence continues at coordinate 141,538,606 of NC_034613.1, forward strand.
CCCTGAGCTTGTGTCTCTAGCTGCATATGTAGCAGAAGATCGGCCATCACTGGGAATAGAGGCCCCTTGGTCTTGTAAACTTTATATGACCAAGGACAGGGGAATGCCAGGGCCAAGTAGTGGGAGTGGGTGGGTAGGGAAGCAGGGGCAGGGGGAGTATAGGGAACTTTCAAGGTAGCATTTGAAATGTAAATAAAGAAAATATCTAATAAAAAATCCAAAAAAGAAAAGAAAGAAAGAAAGAAAGAAAAAGAAATAGCCCTACTATGATGTCCTTAAATAAAGAACAAGACTTTCTTCAGGTTGACAACTGGCAATAATCAAATAACTTACTTACTTTGTATTTGTCAGCTCAGTGAATGACTGGCAAAGACACAACCTGTCTTTTTTTTTTCTGTCTTAGTTTTGTTTTCAAGCTATCTGAGAAAGCTTTACAAATTGCAGTTATTAGTTGAAAAAGTCAGGGTATTTTCCTGCAAGTATCTAATAAGAAAGCCTGTGTTTGATTCTTTAAGAAAACCATGACGATTCAACAGCATAGGAAAATACAAGAGGTGGAATGTGTGATTTTGCCACCCAGAGGATGTTCCAGTGTATCTAAGGAATTTTGGTTGTAAGTGGAGTTACTGCTGGCATACAATTGGTATAGGTCAAAGACACTACAATTCACAGGAGAGCAACCTCACAACAATGAATGGTCTAATTTGAAAAGCCAGTATTGCCATGATAGAGAAAAGTTGCTTGTAGATTATAATCTAATTCATCAGATCATAATAGAATATTTACCGCAAATATCATACAGTCATACATACATATATACATACATGCCTTGATCTTGTTTCGAGAAGGAAAAAACACTCAGGTCCACATGGCACTTTAAAAACTTAACACATGTCAAATGTGAATTTTCAAATATGTTTTCAAAATTAGCACGAAAGATGATAAAAGACAACATCAGCAGAAACAGGCCTCTAGTGGAGAGTAATTAATTACGTTATGGAACGATTAATCATGTAGAGGTGGTGTTGCCTTAAGGACTGATAGGAATTAGAAAACTGAGCACATGCTTTTTTCTCTAGTGCAGACATATTGTCCTAAGCTATTATTGATTGTGTTTTTATGCTGGTGTCTAGGCCTCTGGGATTGGGAAGGTTGTAATTCTAGGTGCTGATATCTGTGGTCTTATCTTGGGTGTGTTTTTGGTTTCTGTCGCCCTCTATGGTTTTTAGGAGAGTGTGGTGGCTGTGGATTGCCAGGTAGAAAATCTTCTGGATGTGGCCACTGGATTTCTTAACTGTAAAGTGTGTTTCTGAGTATTGGGAGCAGACGCTTAGGAATGGGGATGGGTTAAGGAGGAATAGAAGGTATTCACAGGGGAAAGGAAAGCAGGGTGTTTCTTTAGCATCTGTCTTGTCCCCTGGGAATGTGGGAAGGGAATCAGGAGAGGCCAAAACATGTAGTCTGTTACAGAGTTGGGATGAGACCAGGAGCTGGATTTAGAGGAGAGGAGGGAAAATGAAGATCAGAACCTTGCCTGCCCGCTTCACTTGCTTCTCTGGCAGGCTTGTTTGGTGAAGTCTCAGGCAATGCCTGCTGTGGCTAGGGGCTGGGACAATGGGATAGGTGGAGAAGAAGGTTGGAGAAGATCTATGTGATCCAGTGAAGACAGGTGTGTGTGTGTGTGTGTGTGTGTGTGTGTGTGTTTAGCAAGTGTTCTGCTACAGAGCTGGGTTAAGATTAGGGGATTGATTTTGGAGAAGAGAAAACGGTAAAATGACCTTCAATTAGCATACCTGCTTCCCTGGCTGGTATGTTTTGAAAAATAATAGTTTCGGTTGCTCATATTGAGTTTAAAATATGCTTTATAAGTGTAGCTATCATCAAAAATGTTCATTTCTCCATACTCCTCCAGACACAATGTGAAATGAGTGAAACATTGCCACATGTATGTGTGTACACATAAGGCCTTTTGTTTGATCAAGCTAATGTACTTAACTTGGTCACTTTATAAAATGTCTATCATTTCAGCATAATATTAGATATATTGAAAATGGCAACATAGAAGGTGAGGAAGTCTGCAAGTTCTGTTCCTAGCTGAAGAGCTTTTGTTAACTGATAGCTACTGGGAAAGGGAAAGTCGGTTTTCTTTAAGAATATGGTCCCTGGTAGGTTTAATGTGCTCCAGTAGATGGGAAGGGGAATAAGTATGATCAATATATGAAATTCTGAAAGGATTTAAAATATAACAAGTACAGATGCAGTATATTGTCCCTTCTCAGGTTTTTATACCCATAAACATTCTTATGAGATACCAGTTAGTTATAAGAGAAAATGTATTTATTTTCTTAACATAGTTTTAAATACTAAAGAGCTTATTGGACTTTTTTTTTACACAGACATGATTTACAAGTTACAATTGTTATGAACTTATTCTTATTCCATAACATATAGTAAGTTATTCACTAATATATTTATTACAAATAATTTGGCCCTGTTTATCGTCCTATGATCATGTGTATACAGTTTATCATTGTTTAACAGTTTTCATTGTAGCTAACGACAACTAATCTTGCATAATAACACTCACTTTCCAAAGTCTTATTTACTTTAGGTTTATACTTTAAAGATTATTGATGCTCAGTATATCCTTTTCTTGATGACTCCCTTTCTTTTGTGAATAGGTAATACATGTGTATACATATAGAAGATCAGAAATGAAGCTATAGGGAAAGAGACTCCCTCTTACTCTGGCCTTTCAAGCACAATCTTGTGGACAATCATTACTACCTGGTGTGTTCTGAAGTGTACTTTATGGTAGAATTTTACACATGCCTTATGGAGCCTACTCTTTCCCAAAGCCTGATAAATGCAGCTGGCACTTGGACCTGTAGCCTGAAGTACATCTATTCCAGGCGATCCACACAGCCAAGAGTGTGAAACAAATGCTGACATTATGGAGGGTTTTTAAAAACTTATTTCTATTTATTTCTATTGTATGTGAAGGGTCTGGCATGCATGTGGAGGTCAAAGAACGAGGTTTTTAGAGTTAGTTCTCAGCTTCTATTGTTATGTAGATTCAAGGAATTGAACTCAGGCCATCATATTTGCGCCAGTTGGTAGCAAATGCCTCCTTTACCCTTTTAGCCTTTTACCTCTTGAGTGATCTCAAAGCCCCCATGTAGAGCTTCCTTAAAACAAACAAACAAACAAACAAACTCCCTAAAAGTAGGACTACCATATGATCCAGCTATAGCATTCCTGGGTGGATATCCAAAGGATTCTTAAGTACTACCACATAGTAAACTGAATATTCATGTTTATCATTGAACTCTTCACAAGAGCAAAGCTGTAGAACCAGCCTAGGCATTCACCAACAGGTGACTAGTTAAGAGGAAATCTAATAAAGGAACACAATAAAGTGCTTTTCAGCAGTAAAGAAAGTATATCATGGAATCAGCAAGAAAGTGAATGGGACTGGAGATCACATATATATGATAAATAAATAAATGTAAAAGAATTAAAGTGATATTGTTCAGTAGGTTCAACATCTTTTCTGTTCCCAATGTTCTCTTGATATAACCACTCATGTACACTTAGATATACTCCTGAAATTTTTTCATGTGATCAATGGATCTCTATATCCATACACTATTTTAAACCTATAGTTTAATAATATTTTAATATATAATAATAAGGCTACAACCATGTTTCTAACTCTTTTTTATTTTGGTTGCCAAACAAGGTTGCTATTTTTTTTTACATTTCACATAAGCTTTATTGTTAAAACAACAACAACAACAACAACAAAACTTGCAAATAAAATAATCACACACAAAAACTAACCAGACCCAAAGGGTGTACATTGAGATATACAGACTTTTATCAACATTATTCAAAGATAATAAAGATCAATTACTTCCACAATCCTCTGTGCTTGTTTGTTTTAAATAGATTGTGTATGATAACGAAGGGCAATGCATTTGGCTTCCAGGTGGCTATTAAGAGCTTCGTGTGGTGACGCACATCTTTAATTTCAGTACTGAAGGTCAGACGTGAGAAGAGGCAGTTCTAAATCATCCTCAGCTACTTACGAGTCTGCACTTAGTCTGTGCTGCATGAAACTCTGTCTCAAAACAATACAACATAAAAAACAAACAAACAAACAAAACAGTTTCTGTTTCTCCAGCTGCATTGTCCGGGTGGTGTAAAAAGCCAGGCAGGCAGGTACACAGTGGGTGCTGAATGACAGGTACATACAGACAAGTCAGAGTCATTTGTTGGACTGGAGTATAGTTCAGTGGTTGTACAAAACTTGTGTTCAGTCCCCAGAACTGAAAAATAAATATTGCCTATTTGGTGGCATATATTTTGCCTATTGATATGTTTTTTTAAAAATAAAGATTTATTTATTTATTTTATGTATATGGGTACACTGTAGCTGTACACATGGTTGTGAGCTATCATGTGGTTGCTGGGAATTGAACTCAGGACCTCTGCTGACTCGGGCCCCACTCGCTCCGGCCCTATTGATATGTTTTCTCCCACAGATTTTTACATGCATGATCTCTTTCCACTGAGCTTCAGCCTATCTGGTCGTTTGTCTTTCCTCCAGTGAACCTGGTTACCTGGTAGGTGCAGCTACACAAATGAGCTTCTAAAAGGAGTCAAGGACTCTTGCAGTAAGCAGGTTAGACGGTGATGAGCAGCAGCGGGCAGGCTACAGCTGGCCTCCGCAGAGATAGTCCAGTGTAGGGAGGGGGCAGACTGTGCCAGGAGGAAGCTAAGCCTTGCTTATCAGGAGAGACAAGCTTGCACTATCAGGGAACAGTCACCAGACCAACCCATCCCCCCATAAAGGGAGGGAAAGGGAATCCAAAAGGGTTTGCCTAGCTTTGCAGAGGCACCTAGCATTATTTATGCTGTATCAAAATTCAAGCTCATGTAAACTGCAAATAGTCCCAATCAGAGGGACTTGCTGTAGGCAGAATGCTGTGGTAAAGTTGCTAGATTAACAACAAAAACTGTAAGATGCCCAGGTAAATTTCCTTAGAATCTGAAATTCAGCTGTAACTGGGTATCTTGTCTGGCAATCTGAAGAGTGGTTAACCATGTAGCATCTGGACTGTGAGTTCAAATTCTAGGACTTATTAGCTGTGTGACCTTGAACAAATTATTTAAACTTTCTGAGCTTCAGTATGTATAAATTATGGATAAAATTATCTTATAAGGTTGTTAATAAGATTAAATAGTAACTGTATTAGAATGGGAAGGTTGCTAATTTTTTAAAAAAATATTTTATTGGTTCTTTGTGAATTTCACATTATGCACCCCAACTCCACTCTTCTTCTCCCCTTGTACCCACTTGCCACACTTGCAACTCCTGAAACAGAGAAAAATAAGTTACTATGGAAGTTTTAGTGTGCCACAGTATGTCCCATAGTCTACACTTCTTTGCCTACAACTGTTCATTGCGATAACTTATTGGTCCAGTGCAAAACCTCTGGCTTCTGATACTCTATTGATACTAGAACCTCACTGGGATTTCTCTGAGATACCCCATTGTTGCCTTCTGTCATGGAGATCCTGTAGTTTTGGATTTGTAGGACCTGCCCCTTCATGCATTCCAGCAGTTCATCAATGAGGTAAATGTTGGGGTGGGCCAATTCAAAGCCTGGGGAATGGGCCTGAGAGGTATCTGAGATGATCAGCCTGCTAGCTTTCCTACTCTCATGCTCTCAGGGATGGGTCACCAGCAACCTCTACTACCAGGGCCAGCTGTACCCTGCTGTCCAGGCTTGGTGCAGGGTCCATGCTTCTGAGTGTTGTAGCTAGACACCACCAGTTCTCCCACTCTTATGACCCTTGGGCCAGCTTTCCTGCCTGCCTAGTTGGCAAGGGACCAGGAAGTGGAGGAGGGTGTCTTTCCCTTGGCCGGGGCCTGTCCAGCAGAAAAGAGGCAGGGTCAGCTCCACACTCCCCACACCATGAGGGTCAGCTTTACTTCACTGACTGAGCGAGGTGCAGAGTCTGCTTTCCCAAGTGCTGTAGCAGATGAGGGGCAGGGCCAGCTCTCCCACTCTGATGACCTGGGGAACAGTTCTCCTGCCTGCAAGGCAAGGGGTGTGTGTGTGTGGGGGGGTGTCATCTCTCCCATGTCACCACATGGCTGACAAGTGTTAAGGCCAGCTCTCCCATGCTCATGCCCTTGGGGCCAGCTCACATATACCCCTGCCACCAGGATCATCTCTACCATGCTGCCCAGGCTAGGTATGGGTCCTCCTCTCCCGAGGGCTGTGGCTGTCGAGGTGCAAGGCCAGCTATCCCGCTCTCATGACCCCAGGACCAGGTCTCCCATCTGCTACAGGTAGTGAGAGGGAGGGAGGAGGAAGGTCACCGCATGGGAGATGGGTGGTAGGACCAGCTCTCCTAAACTTGTGTCAGGGTCACTCACCTGCAACTCCCAAAATGTGCAGTCTACTCTCCTGAGTACTGCAGCTGGGTAAGGGTAGAGTCATCTTTCCTACTGCCAGGGCCTGCCCTCCCACGATGCCCAGATGAGGGGTGGGGCCAGTTCTGCATAGCCCTCAGACATTAATATGTCCCCAGGTGGAAGCCCATACCAGGGATGTCTGCCTGGACTTTCTTTGGTAGTAAGAGACACTTGCTGCTGCAGAATCATGAACCCAGATGTGGCCCTCAGTGGCAGCACAGGCTAGGATGCCACCATGGTCTCAGGTGGCACTACTGGCTACTCATGTCCAAGAAGACACTGGATACCCTGGAGTTGAAATCTGGCTTCATAGGGTACCTGAACACATGTAAAACACACGCACACATACACACACACATACATACATACATACATACATACATAAAATAAGAATAAATCTAAGAAAATTTTCACATTTCTTAAGTTTATTTTTTAGGATTTGTTTTCAGTAGCTGTAGATACTGTAGGTAACATCTATCTTGAAATTGGCTGTTGTTCATTTGTAGGAAACTATATTAGATACTTTAGCATTGCTGTGATAAAGCACCTATCAGAAATAAACAAAAATATTATTCTGTCTCATAGTTTTAGAAGGCTCAGTCAATAATTACTTAATACCATCCTGGACAGAGTATTACAATAGTGGGAGCCCGTGGCAGAAAGGAGATGTTCATTTCATGATGGGTTAGGAAGCAGAGGACAAAAAATGTGGTTAGAAATAATATACTCCATGGATTGTTCTGTAGTAATACTTATTATCCAGCTAGGTTCCACCTTAAATAATTCGCACATCTTCTTTTAAAAGGACTACCAATTAGGGACAATATGTTTTCAAAACAAGAGCTATATGGGGACATTTTATATTCAACACACAACAAGACATTATTTTCTTTATATTGATATTAAGCATAGAAATATATTAAAATTCTCTATTATTTATAGCAGTATTTGTGGTTTCCTAAACTAAGTGCGATGTTGCAATTTTTTACTAAATAATCATTTTATCCACAACTAATGGTAACTTGACCTTCCCAATTTTAAGTAATAACAAAAATTACAATTTCTGTCTTATCTAATTTTAAGGGTGATGCACCCAACAATTTATCACATTTTTATAGTGATGATTTATTTGTTGCTATATTTTTCTATGAAAAAGAAGCAAATTAACTGATTCTTACTTTATTAACAGATAATTTAGTTTTAGTATTTTTTGAGATAGGGCCTTGTTAAGTAGCCCTGGTTGGCTTGGTTTTTGGTACATAGTCCAGAGTAGCTTTCAGCTGACAGCAATCCTTGAATCTCAGTCTCCTAAGTGCTGAGGCATACACTACTACCACAAACTAATAGCTTACTTAAGTTATGAATAGATGTTGACATAGGGCAATGGTTGGGCATATAGCTCTTACAGATTCTAGCATGTCCTCTCGGGTTTCTCTGGGACAAACATGACTGCCATGGGAAACAATGCTAGCTTCTCCTGAAAGTTACCTATGGCACTGATGTTGGAGGTATTAAGAGACGTAGATTTTGGGTCGTTTTTTGTTTCTGCCAATATATAGCTTCATTCTAGCTGCTGCTCTGGCTGGTGACATTAGATGCAGGAGCAAACAACATTGCATGGACTGTTGACTGCCCCTATAATGCCATAACGTCTACCCTTCGTAAGAAACCCGACCCTGCGCATCAGGCTTCTCTCATAGAACTCTGTGTGATTCATATATTCTTTACAACTGATTACTGACTTTAGAAACTACATTGGTATAAAACTTGAGGGTACAGAAATCTTGACATTTAATACAGTTTTCCTACTAGAAATTATTTCAATCAAACTCTGACTAGGTCACCTTGAAGAGAATATTTTGATTTCTCAAGTGCTAGTGAATAATTTTTTTTCTGAAGGAAAGTGGTCTCTTGAAATTGTTGATAATATATATTGATTAGGTGACTCTAATAATTTAATTTATGTTAAATTAGTACATGGCTGTCCACAAAGACCCTTGATCAGATTCCCTCTTGAGGTAGTTTAAATTGTCCTGAATTGCTCTGATTTGTCTTAGCACTTAATATACAATTATTGATTTTCCCCCCTTCTTATGGGAAACAAATGAGAATGAAAAGTGGAACTTTTGGTCTAATATTTATCCAAGTCACACTGTGTACATATTCCCAGTACACACACACACACACACACACACACACACACACACACACACGTACACACATGCACACACACACCAATGAATGAGGCATATATATTGCTTAAATATTCCTGGGAAAGGTTTCTCTCAGTCCATAGAACGGTGCCAATTTGATGTAACCATGTTGATTTTATATCAGGGATGGACCACCAGTTAAACAATTGCATTCAAGCAAATCATGGTCACCCATGTCTAGAATCCCAACCCCAAAACAGGAGGATTGCCATACTTCAAGGCCAGCCTAGGCTACAGAGTCCTTATTTTCAGATCATCATCAACAACAAATAGAATTGCATTTGGTTCACAATCAAGTCTAAATTTACACTATTTGAGGGAGTAATCCTCCCGTGGGAAGAACTTTTTGCTTCTATCATTTCCTAGCATATGCCAACCTTAGCATTATAGACCCGTGGAGGCAAATCATTCTTTGTTGAGGGGCACTGCTTAGTGGCATCCCAGACATCTACCTTCTATATTCCTTACCTCTAGTTTGATAATAAAACATTGTTTTCTTCACAGACACTATTGCATATGCCAGCAAGATCTTGCTGAAAGGACACTGATATAGCTATCTCTGTGAGGCTATGCAAATGCCTGGCAAATATAGAAGTGGATGCCCACAGTCATCTATAGGATAGAACACAGAGACCCCAATGGAGGAGCTAGAGAAATTATCCAAGGAACTGAAGGGGTCTGCAACCCTATAGGTGAGACAACAATATGAACTAATCAGTACCCCCAGAGCTTGTGTCTCTAGCTGCATATATAGCAGAAGATGGCCTAGTCAGCCATCATTGGGAAGAGATGCCCCTTGGTCTTGGAAACTTTATATGCCCCATATAGGGGAACGCCAGGGCCAAGAAGTGGGAGTGGGTGGGCAGGGGAGCAAGGTGGGGGGAGGGTATAGGGGACATTCCGGATAGCATTTGAAATGTAAATGAAGAAAATATCTAATAAAATAAGTTAAGAAAAAACATTGTTTTCTTGACCAGGCGTATAAGTAGGAGAAGAGCACTTACTGTATGTGGTGGTTTGAATGAGATATTCCCCGTAGTCTCCCCATTTGAATACTTGGTACACAGTTGATGGTACTATTTGAGAGTTTTAGATTTGTTGGAGGAAGTGTGTCACTAGAGGTAGGCTTTGAGAGTGAAGGGCTCATGCCATTTCCAGTTTAGTCTTTCTGATTCTTGCTTGTGATTCAAGGTGTTAGAGCTCTGCTTCCAGAGCCTAGTCCTCTTATTCCACTCTTATTCCTCTGGAACTGTAAGCTCAAATAATCTCTTTCTTCAAGTTGTCTTGGTCATGGTGTCTTTTCACATGAATGGAAAAGTAACTAAGACATGTAGCATGCCCAAGGGGCTAGGTTCAATCCACCCTCTCCCAGCATTTCAAAAATAAAGAAGTAAGCAAGTTTCTTGACATGGACACATATGCCCTGAAGGGTAAAGGCTGGACAAAACAACCCCTAGATTAGGATTGTTGAACTAGGATTTTGGCTAGTAAAAGAGTGATGAAGGATTTAAACTTGAACACAGGCTGGGAGGAGGACAAATCTCATAAGTAGAATGCTTAAATTAGAATTGCCGTTGTAGTAAAAATTAGTTGGGCTTTCTATCCCACCTTGGATAATTTAGTTCCCAGATAAAAGACACACACCCTTTATATCTATAATAAGCCTTAATAGCACTAGAGCTGGGCAGGTATCAACCCTCTAAGCTATTTTGTTTACTTCCCTGACGATAACCCCAGGATATGACTTGCCGTGTTCCATCTGGGTCTCTCTTACTCTGACTGGTCAGCTCTCATGGCCAATTCTCACAATCTGATACCCTATCATGTCTTCCTTTCTCTGTATTCTCCACCTTCTCTCTCATGGTCTCTGCTCATATCCCACCCCCCAGGAACTGAAGCCCCACATACCTTCACTTTGCCTAGTTAGAGGCTGCAGGCATCTTTATCCAACCAATAGTTTTGAATTAAGAAGCAAGGTTACATAGCATCACTTGGTGTACATGAGAATTTCCTCACCCCTGAGGCAACCAGATCTTGGCAGGGGACACAGTATTTAGAACAGAAAGAAGCATTTGAATATATAGCAACAGACCAAACCTCAACAATTGACACAATCTGAAAACTGCTCAATATTCTTCAGGGAAGAGAATAAGCAGATAGTAGAGGCTCTATAGTATGAAGACCAAGTTAATCCTAGGATCTCCATTAGTATTTAGGAAGATGGATCCTGGTGGACTAGGGTTTCATCTTTTTTCCTTTCTTCCCTGACATTCCTTTTATAGTGTTCTGGATTGAACTCAGGGCCTTGCATACGCCAGGCAAATATTCTACCAACTAAACTAGAGCCATAGGTCCCTCTTTTCTCAAGTACTAGAAATCAGGATTCTCTGTTTCCATTTTGGCTTCTCCAGGGAAGTTTGTTTGCGCCTGGGTGTTGCTAATTATATTCACCTCCGGTAGGATTGGCATTAAAATAGAAAAATAACCAGTTACAAAGTAATTAGATAAAATTATTGCTTTTGCTTTCTACTAACATGGCATGACAGGTTTCTAACTTGACTCTCCTTCAGAAAACCATTTGAACTACTGGATTGGAAATTACAGTATGAGCTAATACGGGTCAAGAAAGAAACACAGAGGTGCTAGAATGAATAAAAATGGAAATGCAGAACAGCAAACTCGAACAGCACAGCAGTATTTGACATTGAGAGTTTAAGCCAAACTGTCAGCAACTTGAACTTCAGTGTCGTCATTGTGTGATATGGGTTCAGAAAAAGAACAAACATGTCCTGCCTACTCTGTCTAACAACAGCCCTGGTAGCTAACAAAGCGCTATCATCTCAGGGGACACCAATGAAAATTGCTCTCTGAACCTTCTCTTGGAGAAGGTAGGGAGTGATGCCTGCAGAAAGCTGTGTCCACAGTCTGGCTGTTTAGGAAATTGGCAGCTCAAATTCACAGTTTTGGGGGATTCCGCAAGACCTGATACCAACAATCTATTGTTTTACACAAGTTGGACAAATGCCCATAGCTAAAATAGAAGCAAAAGCCAATTTTCTCTGCACTAGCAACAAATCCAAGGATGCTAGAAAATGCTAACAGAAAGTATAAGGAATACAAACAATAGTAAACTAAATAAAACTACAAGAAGAATCAGGCATGACAAATAGGAAAAAATAGAACAGAAAGAAGCAGACCTACAAAAATGTCATGATAGTCAAGATATAAAATGGCTAATGATTATAATATTTAAAGAAATAATAGATTTTTTCTGAGTTAAACTATTCAACATTTCACATGACAAATATTTAAAAAGTGCATTATGTTGGTATAGCCATTTGGAAACTATTTAATAGCGTTAATTGCCACTAACATTTTAACAAATGAGTTTTAAATAAAAAGTAAATGTGATATATAGGTTAAGAGTAGAACATGGGCTCAGTCCTCGCAACATCCCTTCACAGTCATCTGGAATCCTGTTGCTTGACGGCCTGTGTGCTTGTGCTCAGACATGGCTTCAAATGACTATATCCAACAAGCAACTCAAACCTATGGGCTTATCCTACCCTGCCTATGGCCAACAGCCAGCTCCTAGCAGCACCACAGGAAGTTATGGTGGCATCTCTCAGAACAGCAGCTATGGGCAGCCCCAGAGTACAGGTTATGGTCAACAGTCTGGCTATGGTGGACAGCAGCAAAGCTACGGACAGCCACAAAGCTCCTATAACCCACCTCAGGATTATGGACAACAGCAGCAGTGGAGGTGGTGGACGGGGTGGTGGAGGCAACTATAGCCAAGAACAATCCTCTATGAGTGGTGGTGGTGGCGGTGGTTATGGCAATCAGGACCAGAGTGGTGGTGGCACTGGTGGCTATGCAGGAAACCAGTAGAATCGTGGGGGCTGTGTCAGGGGCGATGGAAGTGGTTACAACAGAAGCAGTGGTAGCTATGAACCCAGAGGCCATGGAGGTGGCCGAGGAGGCAGAGGTGGCAAGGGCAGAAGTGACTGTGGTGGCTTCAATTTGGTCCTTGGGATCAAAGATCTCGTCATGATTCTGAACAGGATAATTCAGACAACACTATCTTTGTGCAAGGTCTAGGTGAGAATGTTACAACTGAATCTGTGGCTGATTACTTCAAGAGGATTGGAATTATTAAGACAAACAAGAAAACTGAACAGCCTATGATTAATTTGTAGACAGACAGGGAAACTGGCAACGATCTCATTTGATGACCCACCTGCTAAAGCAGCTATCGACTGGTTTGATGGTAAAGAATTCTCTGAGAATCCCATTAAAGTTTCATTTGCTACCTGCCGATCTGACTTCAATTGGGATGGTGGAAACAGTCGTGGAGTCTGAGGGCCAGGAGGACCCATGAGCCGTGGAGGCTATGGAGGAGGTGGCAACAGTGGCCGTGGTTGGGGAGGATTCCCCAGTGTAGATGGTGAAGGTGGAGGATAGCAAGGAGCTGGGTACTGGAAGTGTCTTAATACTACATGTGAGAACATGAACTTCTCTTGGAGAAATGAATGCAACCAGTGTAAGGCACCTAAGCCCAGGACAGGGAACAGGAGGCTCTCATATGGGAGGGAACTATGTAGATGATCGATGTGGCAGAGGAGGATATTACTGGGGTGGCTACTGGGGCCGAGAAGGGGACCGTGGGGGCTTCAGAGGGAGATGGGGTGGTGGGGACAGAGCCTATTTTGACCCTGGCAAGATGGACTCCAGGGGCGAGCACAGACAGAATCGCAGGGAGAGGCCATATTAGCCTGACCCCTGAAGTTCTGGAACTCTTCCTGTACCCAGTGTTACCCTTGTTATTTTGTAAATTTACAATTCAGGATCGCTCACGGATATTTGTGTGTGTGTGTGTGTGTGTGTGTGTGTGTGTGTGTGTGTGTGAGAGAGAGAGAGAGAGAGAGAGAGCACCCTAATTGTAACCATATCTCTGGTTCCCATTAAAAACCATCATGTTAATTAAAAAAAAAAAGAGTAGAACATGAAAATAAGAGAGAGATTTACCATGAAAATGAGTTTAATAAACAACTAATTATCTTTATTTAGAATGCTAAGAATGCTACAACCTCCCCATATATGTTAAAAACTATAGGAAGGTCAGCCAGATAGTACAATTAACTGACACACTTATATTAAGTGCTGATAAAACAAAAGATACATTGGAAAAATTAGGGATTACTAAAAACTAGACATCCCTTGCTAAAAACTTACCTTCCAGAAAAGTAACAAAAATCTGATGAAACTATAAAAGCTCATTGTACTTAAAATTTTTAAAAAACATTTTAAAAAGTTGAATACTGTATTGTCCAAATTCTTACAATGCTCAATCACAGTAACTTTAAAATAAGATACTATAAAATAAAGCAAATGATCAAAAAATCTGTTTTGCTACACTTTAAAACTAACCTCAAATTTACATTAGTAGAAAGATTGATTTCCGATTCTTTTCTTTAGAAACTCCAGCAAGAAAGAGGATTACTCTTCACAGCAGAAAATTACATTTTAAAATACCGGCAATTAAAAACAAAGGATTGCATGGCAAAGATCATTTCAAGTGTGAGATAAAAACTGCACATGACTGGAGTGAGTCTGTCATACTTTATCACATTCAAATTTTAAATCATCTTTTAACAGAAGATTCAACTCTTCAAAACAAAGGAGCATGAATTATGAAATCTTTCCCCCCAGCACTCTCATAAAATGCTAACTTTATTCACTGCAGGGGAGTCACTTTCAAAGAATTCCCAGGAACCTGGAAAATGGAGGGATGGAGGATGCTCCAGGGCAGTTGGTCAGGGTTTTTCTTTTCTCCTGAACTGCATGATTCTAATTGGGATATGCATTTGCCTTTTTTTCTCTTGCTAAATGCTTGAAGGTGGATTGGGGTGTGCTGGTCCTACCAACCAAACGGGTGTGAGGAGTTAATGAGGAATAACAGCTGGGCAAGTAACTTTGAACAATGCTTCTCTCTTGTACATGACCTGCTGAATTTCCGTACAGGGTTTTGTAGCTACCTTACTTTGTCATGTACATGATGTATATTGTGCACTACTGTTGTATACCTTGTTTTTCCAACAGTGAACACTTTTAGGCACACTTCAGAGGCTATCTCTTTATGCATTATCTCAGATTTTTTTTTATATTGCAAAGAGTAGGTTTTTGTCCTTTGATTACTGAGAGATCTTCATTTACTTCATTTTTAATAGAAACAATTTTAATAAATATTATTTTCTTATATACTGCTTTTTATACATTTTGGTGTTTCACCTATGTCTTAAATTATGAATGCCATGCACTGGCAAGGCCATTTTTCGAGTCTTCAGAGAAGAGAAAGCACATTGCTTAATTATCCTTCCCCAGCAACAGCTATTGGTATACCTATAATGTAAAAATTAATCTATGTAAAAATCACAAATTAATTTTAAAATTCACATGAAAATTACAAGATAACACTGCAGTTTCTAAACAAAATCAAAGGAATTGGTATAGGGTAGAAATTTAAAATAGCAAAAATTTCCACAGATTCTTATTAAATTTTAAAAATTATTCATAAAATGCAGACCTTTTTGGTGAATGTTTAACCATTTTTAACCTTAAGTCATTGACTCACGTGCTAGATTCAGAGATGTTTTTTCTTTTAAATTCTATGTAATAAAACAAAATTGCATGCCACAGGGCAAGTTTGTATGCTAGTGCTCATGACTAATGTAAGACATTGCTATTCATTCCCTAATAGTTACTTGTGATTGTGTGACAAGCATGCTTAAAGATGATTCAGTTTTACTTCTTTACAGGGCACAAACAATGATTAGTTATTACTCCATACTTTATGATTAAATGCCCTTCAGATTACATGGGATTGTAGGTGGGAGTTACTATGTAACTCAAACATAATTAGCATACAATTAGTTTACAGGTTTTAAGGTATCACTTCAAATTACCAAGCATGAAGTTCTTGTACACCAGCCTGGCATCAGCCATGTATTTACAGTATAGCTATAGAGTAATTACAGTGTTATTTTTGCAATGTGAAATTAAAGTGTTTCTGTTTATTTTCTTTTTCTTTTTCTTTTT
>NC_034613.1:141554631-141567807 GCF_900095145.1 Mus pahari
TGTAGACCAGGCTGGCCTTGAACTCAGAAATCCACCTGCCTCTGCCTTCCAAGTGCTGGGATTAAAGGCATGTGCCACCACTGCCCGGCTTTCTGTTTATTTTCTATGTAAAGGAATTCCATCGCTCATCCATGGTCTCCTGGTTTTGTATATATGTAGTGGCATGATGTGGCAGGAGGTGGTGCCTTAGCTGGCCCATGCTGAGGCATCCACTCCCTAGCCATACGACAGGTCTAGTATAAAATGAAGTGTATTGAGGGCATGGGAAGGGGATATGGGAAAGAAAGGGGCCAGAGAGGGACAGAAAGAGAGAGAAGAGAGGAAAAAGGGAAGAGGTTGGTTGGGAACACGTGGGGGTGGAGAGACAGAGACAGAGAGACAGAGAGACTGACTCTCAAATAGTCTTTTTATAGTGAGCCAGGCTTATATTTGGCTGTTGCTAGGTAACTGTTGGGTGGAGCCTAGAAGAAATGCTATCACCCAAGCCTTTGTAAAATACAAAATAAAACTTGCAACAAATGAACTTAGCACTTTATGAGAGTGTTCTTGGAAAGACTTAATAATCTACCTCTTGTTTTGAAGAGTTAAATCTTCTGTTAGAAAAATGTCATTTATTACAGAAAAACACAAGCTTGTCTTAGTATCTACATATCAACCATTATAATCCATTCCATGAATGGGTAAACATTTAAATATATTAACTCAGCAAGGTAGAAAAATATTTGAAAGAAATTGATATGATTCATAATTTTAAAAATTATCCCCAAAGTCTTAAAATATTAGAATGGGGAGGAACTACCATGATATGGCTAGAACATAGAAAAAACTAAAGTAGTCATTAATTTTTATAAGTGTCAACCTAATACAAAAAGTTACAATAAACATAGTCTATGGGTCTAGCCTGAATGTCTTCTCCTTGAGTTCAATCATAAGATGAGGGGCTCATTTATCCCTCTTATTCAACATTTTACTGATCTTCTGAGTTGGGCAAGGGGAAAGAAACAGCTGGAAAGGAATACAGACAACATTATTACTCATTGAAGGGTTGTATCAAAGCCTGAGCCATATAAATAACAGGAGTATTTAGTATCATGTGTGTGTGTTTAATATATCTAATCAAGTAGCCATTAAACTTTCTACCTCTCTCCTCAATTAGTAATTGTTAAAAAGAAATGTAATATATATGCTTCTATATGTGTTATATATTGCTGTGCATGTATGTTATACATACCACACTGCTTTATATCAGTTAACAAATGGGTAAGGAGCAGCATCTTGTGTATAATACCATTACAAATAGGCACCTCAATCTCAATTTTGTCAACAATGTGGAGTACATTATAACATTTTAATGAAAAGCCTGAAACAGTAGAGCAGTTTGACACATTTGTGAATCGGACAACTCAGTAGTTTTTGAAATTTATAGTTTAATTTGTAGACATGAAATTATGACATCTTTAGAAACTGATAAGCTGATTGGAAATTTTCTCTGGAAGAGTGTAAAGGGCTAATAAGAGGAAAAAAACTTTTTACAAAGAGTGGGATGAAGAAACGCATCTTCTCAGATATGGGAGCTTATTTTAAGGCTATCCTGATTAAAGAAACACAGCATGGGTTCCAAGATAAACACATAAAACAGTGGCACCACACAGAGCTTGGAAATACACTTACATGTAGATTCTTATTTCAAAACTGGAGTCTCTGAAAATCACTGGGCTAATCCTAGTTTGTTTGGTTGTTTTTTTCCTAGCTATCAAGAAACATTTAGCCTTTAAATCAAACTTTAACTCCATTTACTTTGGCTAGAACTATCCAAAGATTTGCGTTAACTCTTCTTATCCAAACTATACAAAAGACATCAATGTCTAATAACAACAACATTCATGATGTTTTATGCCTTAAATACTGATGTTTTAGACTTCATTAATCTCTAAAATGTCCTATAAAATCAATTAAACAATATTCATATTTCACTAGTTTTAAAATGCACAATAATACAGTGACTCTTTCCAGAGTCTTATTTCCATTTCTACCCATTTAAGCATAAGTAAGATACTTTACAGAACAAATAACCATGAATACTAGGGGAACATTGTTTTCAAAATATAGACACCTTTTTATTTAAAACACATGTTTCCTTTATCTGCTATCCTCCCTCCATTAGGAAAAACTATGTTCTTAGTGATTTTATTTTATTTTTAAGTCTGCCCATCCTATGCATGCCATGTGTAAATGTTATGTCAGGTACAGAAGGCATAAGGAAAAGCCAGTCAGGGCTGGGTTATGATGGCTAATAGTTTTGCTGTGATCCAAGAGTTTCTCTCTTAATAGCCTTTACCAGTTGTTCCTCTCTCCTAAAGACTGCCCTCCTGCCACTATTCAGCCTCATCTACATCAGATACTGGAAAGGAGCATTCTTAGGTACAAGGGATCTTATTACATTTAATGAACAATGAACTCCCCCATCATGTGCAAAATGTGATGCTTGTTCAACGGGAAGGGAGCTGTGAACAGGATCAACTGGTCAAAAGCTATGTGTACAGAGACTGATAGCGTGCCCAGAACTGCAGTGATATGGAGAGGTTAGAATGCTATTGGTTCCCAGCTAATTACCTGATTTGGGGCTAGCGTTAGTATCTTGCCAAACTCTGTTGAAACCAACAGCATGCGACTAATAGATAAAAGCTTTTTGGAATCTATTAACTTAGCAGGCCACTAGCTTCCACCCACTCAAAAGCTAAGAATATTGTCAGATAGCATCTGAGGCCTAAGAAAAAGCTTCCCCCATCTTGTTGTACCTGCCTCTCTGATGTATCTGCCAATGTATTTTTAACTTGCCTTAAGTTACATCCGTCCTTTGTTCTATAAAACTAGGAAACTTCACAAACCTGCTTCCATGTTGGAAAAGTTTTGTGGCTGGGTTGCTTTTATGGTTCTCTTTATGATAGCCTTCAGAGTACTTTCCTGTACCAAAGACATTAGAATGTAGGGGCAAGGGTTCTATGTAGGTACTAGCTTGACCTGTCCATGAGCAATAAATTGTGTGGATGTTGTCTTCAGCAATGGGCCTTGCTGTCAGTTTGCAGAGAGCAACCTACTGTCTTGGCAATAGCATGGGTTGTTTGAGGATTTCCATGGGACCCCCTTTGGCCAACAACCCAATTGGATATAACCCAACCCCAGAACTGGAAGCTTCAGTTGGTGACAAGAGATGGCCAGTTAGGACTCCATATCCCTCACTGTTTGAAGATGTCATTAGGAAAGCCTTTATATATTTCCGAAAGTTTCCACTGTGGCAGGTTTCCATACCATCCCTCAAATGTTCCTCAATTCTAGCTTGTCTCTCCTTAATTTTCTCCCTCAATCTCATATCCCCTCCTACTCACCACCTGATCCTCCCATTCCTATTCCCCTGTCCCCAGTTCACCCAAAAAATATTTTTTTTATTTCCTCCTTTCAGTGAGATCCACATGCCCCACAGTACCTTACTCTATACCTAACCTCTGTGGTTCTATGGATTGTAGCTTGGTTATCATTTATTTAACAGCTAATGTCAACATATAAACAAATATTTATCATATTTATCTTTTAAGTCTGGGTTACATCAGTATGACTTTTTTCTAGTTCTATCCATTTTCAGCAAATTTCATAATGCCATTTAAAAATAGTAGAGTAATATTCCATCATGTAAATGTACCATATTTTCTTTATTCATTCTTCTGTTAAGAAGCATCCAGGTTGTTTCTAGTTTCTGGCTATTATGAATAAAGCTGCTATAAACATAGTTAAGTAAGTGTCCTTTTGGTAGGATGGAACATCCTTTGGGTATATGCCCAGGAGTGGTTTAGCTGGATCTTGAGGTAGATCGAATTCTATCTTTCTGAGGAGCAGCCATACAGATTCCCATAGTGGCTGTACAAGTTTTGATCCCCACTAGCAATGGAAGAGTGTTCTGCTTGCTCCACAGCCTGGCCAGCATGGGCTGTTATTGTTACTTGTGTTCTTGATCTTAGCCATTCTGACCAGTGTAAGATGAACTCTCAAAGTAATTTTGATTTGTATTTCCTGATGGCTAAGGATGTCAAACATTTTTTTTAAATGTTCCTCAGCCATTAGAGTTTCTTCTATTGGAATTCTCTGTTTAGACCCATACCTCATTTTAATTTGGTTATTTGTTTTCTTAATGTCCAGTTTTTAAAATTGTTTTTATATTTGGTACATTGGCCCTCTATTGAATATGTAATTGGTGAAAACCTTTTTCCATTCTGTAGGCTGCCACTTCGAATGACAATCTCCTTTGCTTTGCAGAAGCTTTTCAGTTTCATGAAGCCGAAGTGGAAACTTAAGGGTTCTTTGAAAAGTCAGTTGTGTTGGGTGGTGTTTTGCTGGGGCAAACATGTGAAAGAATATTTCCCTGAAGTGGACACAGGTGAAAGCCTAAGGCAGACTCGTGAAGAACCATTTTGCTGAATCAGACACAGGTGAAAGGACATGTGATGAAGAATTCTTTGCTAACAACACAGGTGTATCACTCTTCCTTACACCATGTAGTTGAGCTCCATTTGTCAGGACGCCACAGAGTGAAAAGCACCAAAAAACCTTCTGGTGGTGTGCTGTGGCTTCTTGCCACTTCCTCAGACTTAGGCTGATTGGCAGAGTGATATCAACTGAGACTCACATGCTGAGTGAGGCAAGACATGTAGAGGGCATGTCATGTTTGGAGGGAGTATAAAAAGAACTCTATGGACAGTGAGGAAGACTGAGCTCAGCTTGCTTACATAGCTAAATTCTTCTTGGTTTTGCTTTTTTGCTGATCTTTGCTCCACTGAGAGTGGCACAGCTGAGATTTTTTTCCCTGTCATTCTTGCTCCCTCTTACTGACTTGTGTCAATTTGGCTGAGGCCTGTTTGTCTCTGTTAGGTAGTGACCCCACTGCTGATTCATGATTGCTATCCAGGCTCTACATAACTGGACTGCTGGTATATCCGTGAGGTGCTTGCAGGTAGATTGAGCTGCCATTGCTGATCTGTGAACTGAACTGCCAATTTCCAGACAACACAGATGAGAGCTGCTCCAAAGAACCATTTCTAAACAGGTCCACTTCCCATGTTTCTTTTCCACTACCTCTGGTGGGTGGTGAGATAAAAGGGAGGTTAAAGCGTTTAAGGATCGTCACATACTTGCTCTTAAGAAATTAGAGCCTAATGTAGTAGGTTTATAAAAGACCATACGCGTAACAATACTAGATGTTTAAGTCTTTAAAATGAATGGTAAAATATTTTTAATAATAAGGGTTTTTTGGTGTTACTTTTGGCCTCACACTAAAGCCTGTTACATCTTAGAGTAGAAATGAAATAATTCCTCTTGATTCACTGTTTTGCCTCTTTTGGTGATAAAACTCATACCCAGGGCCTCAAGTATGCTAGCTTTGAAAAAATTAAAAGTTACATGAGGTCCCATTTATTAAGTTAACTTTAGTGCCTGCATTATCAGTGTACTGTTCAGAAAGTCTTACCCTCCTGTACTGATGAGTTCAAGGCCATCCCCCACTTTCTTTGCTATCAGGTTGAGTGTATCAGGCTTTATGTTGAGGTTTTTGATCCATTTACACTTGAGTTTTGTCCAAGGTGATCAGTATGGATCTATTTGCAGCCTTCTGCGTGCAGGGCCCCAGCTAATGTGGAGTGGATGAGCCCTACATTGTTCCAAGTTTTTATAGCAACTCTTGTTCCTACCGGTTAAGCAAGGTCTGGACTACCTGAACCTCTGATGTGCTGAGGTGACTGGCTTTGCTTGTCCTCCCCCAGGAAGGATGTGGGAATTGCCCCTCAGCTTACCTAACCTTCCATCCTTAAAACTTGAAGTTACCAGAATGAGAGTGAGGATACCGATACCATATCTAACACCTCCTGGGTGTTCTCAAGCCTGGCAGGGAAGCAAGATTGGTGAGGTTTCATGCTCTGGGTAGGTGCCTGCCTCAACTCCTACTCAGGTGCCTCCTATCACAACCTAGAACACAGCCCTGATTTCATCTGAGGCTTAGTCCCTCACTCTAGCCTCTCAATTTTTCAGCGCCCTTAGGAAGAACCAATGTTCTTCTCAACTGGCCTGAACTATCATTGATCTCCGACTGCCAAGTTGTAAAAATATTTTCGTTGTTCTCACAGTCCTGAGGGGCTTCACTCTGGCTCCTTGGCAGGAACTTAGAAACCTCTGACAGCTGATCTGAGGTAGTCCCCTTTAACCTTGATTTTTTTTTGATTTTTTTTTTTACCTCGCTCAAATGCTATGAGAGGAACTGAGTATGAAATGGGTCTTGATGTAACCAGATCTTGCTGGGAAGAATGCCTTCATCTTAATCAGTGTTCTCACTTTGACTGTTATCAAGGACTAAATCTTTCTTTGAAGAATGAGGCTTTATTCATTGGTATGTACAACTAGCACACTTGGTTTGTTTTTTTTTTTTTTGGTGGGGTATGCTACCTCTAGTTCAGGAAACGAGGCACTCACTTTATGCTAATGACTTTTCCCATGGCTTCCCAGAGCCTACAGACAAGGTGAGGCTTTAGGTGGCCTCCTCTGGAGTGCTTGTTTTACACCTTCCTCATATAGAACTTTTACCTTCACATACAACACAGGACTCCTCTCCATGTTGAACTGTGTCAGGAAGTCCTTAAATTAAGGTCAATGTTATTAAATCCTGTGGGGTGGTGAACTGTGCACAGACAGCCTAGGTCCCGGTCAAGCAAAGGCCTGGAACCCCAGAGATCTGGTGAGTGGTGACTTTCATCTTCATGAGAAGTAGGAGTTTGGCCATGCCTCCTGGGCTCCTAGCTCTGGTCACAGCTACAGCCTCCCACAGCCCCCTGTAGAGAGGTGTGTGGCCATCAGTCATATAGGCAATTCCCCAAGCTCTTGGTATTCTGTCTGGACTCCACCCCCACAGTTACCTGGCAACAGCCAGGATAGCCCCAGCCCACTATAAGAGGAGCTGCTTGCCCCCCCCCTCTTGCTCTCTTACTCTCTTGCTTCTCTCTTGCCCTCTTGCTCCCCCTCTCCCCATTTCCTTCTACCTTCTCCATATGGCCATGGCTGGTCTCTCCTTCCCCACTCTCTCCCTCTCTCTCTGCTTTTCTACAATAAACACCTTAAAATCATGGACCATATCTGCTCATCGGGATGATTGCTGGAGCAATGGAACAGGTCTTCCGCTAAAGAGCTGTGCCATTCACTGCCACCAGCCAAACCAAGCAGTCTGCTGAGCTGACCTCATGAGCTAACCAGACTCTTATCCCCTTTTACCTTTGGCGCCTGGGCCAAAGCCCAGCTGAGGATTCCCACCTGTTCTCAGCTCTTCCTCAGAGTGTCTGGGATGTCTGAGAGTGAGAACCTGTGTCTGGGATGTCTGAGAGTGAGAACCTGTCGTCCCTGGCCTCTGTGTGTCCCGGGGACCCCAGAACCTGTTCTTTCATGATGCCCAGCAGCGTCTGTGGTACCTGAGAGTCGGAGACCGACTCTGGCAGGTCTGCAGGAACCACAGACTGCACCTTTTCCTCACCTCCGGAGTGAGATCCCAGTCCAACGACCAACCAACCGCCCAGCAGTTCTGTGGGGTTGCATGGGTTTGTGGCAGTCAAACTCCCCATGTCTGCCCTGCCCAGTGGCCCTAGCCCTGAGCAGACAGGATCCCATTTTCTGTCCCTCAAAATCCCTGAAGGTAGAGGTTAAGGGGGACCTGAGTTCATCTGCTCTGTCCTTTCTATGGGAGGGGCTTAGTATGGTGTTCTCTATGGGGAACTTCATGGTCTGCATTTCCTAACCCAGGATCTTTAACTTTGTACCTGACCAGCCTTGGCAGACCTGAGACTGTCTTTCATACCAAGGCTCTTACCTAAATACAGCAACAGATGGACATTCAGGATACAGAACAACCTGTCAATGATAATTAGGGCCTATAATGTTAGACAGGCATGAGTTCTGTGGTCTTTCTTTCTTTTGGCCACACACATGCCACACTGTGCATGTAGAAGTCAGAGAACAAATTGGGGGAGTTTTTGTGAGTCCCAGGGATAGAACTCAGGTTGTTAGGCTTGGTGGCAAACACCTTTGCCTGCTGATTCCAGATACCTTATTCTATATCAGGGATTCTGACCTAGCCTCATGGCAGAACTTGCAACTCCTAGCTCCCTGGATCTGAGTCAATCAAGTCCAGATAAAGTCGTTCACTTTTAAGTTGCTAGAGGAAATATCTAGGTATATTGTATCTGTCTATACCTACAAGGGGCCCAACAGCAAGAACAACTGCTTTTCCTGGATTTTGAGGCCAAGTTCCCTCATTAGTATCTGTGTACACTAGTCTTTGACAGTGGGCATCATTCTTAGTAACTCTCCACCTTATTTAAAATTTTTGTTTCATTTACTGATTGTGTGTGTGTGTGTGTGTGTGTGTGTGTGTGTGTGTGTGTGACTCACAGGACAACTTCTGAGAGTGAATTCTCTCCTTTTACCATGTAGGTCCTGTACTTAGGTTGCTAGCTTTGGCAACAAATGCCTCTGCCCAAGGAGCCATCTCACTGTTGCTCCACTTTAGTTTTTGAGTCGGGATCTCTGGACAAAGTCAGTGAGGTTCAGAGATCGACTTGCCTCCATTACCTTGCCAAGTGCTAGAGTAAGTACATGCATCCCAGCCCCTGGCTTTTTGTGTGGGTGTGGGGAATCCTAACTCATCCCCTCATACTTGCATATGAAGCACTTTACTAACTGAATCATCTCTCCATCCCAAGATCCACATGGTTTTGTGAATCCTTGGTTTTTTTCCGGTGGCATTGCACATGTTGATGGTACTCTGGTCATCAAACATCAGCCCATTTCTGATCCCCACTTGTGCCTTTCATTTATTTTCTTACTCTTATTGCTCTGACTACAGATTACAAGCCAGTAGTTTGTATACAGGGTCTTTCTTGTTATCACCTGAGATACAAGAGCATGTAAAAGAAATGACAACGAATACATAGAAACTGTGTATTTAGCTGAGTTAAGTGGGACAATATGGAAGTAGTTCTATCCCAAATAAGCAATTCTCATGGTTTTCTATGGGCTTCATCCAGAGTATTTGTCCACAATTAAGATAAATCTCCTTAACACATTTGATCACTCATGGCGATGTATATTAAACAGTTCTCAGAATGTTGATCTGTGTGTGTGTGTGTGTGTGTGTGTGTGTGTGTGTGTGTGTGAGTTTTAATGATGAGTTATTTATTTAAGCCTTCTTAGGTGCTGACAGTCAGTGGTGCTTAACCTGCAATCTGGTTTTGTAATTTTGACTTCTGCTTCTTACACACACTAACCTTTATCCACCTATTTGTACCTCATTAAACTTCCCAAGACACTCAGTAGCCCATAGCTTAGTAGATGGGAATCCATGTACAGCTGGAAAATGTATACTGGCATGGGAAGATGTGCACTGGTAAGGAGTAGCTGCTTGTCAATTCCATTGTAAATTATTAGGTAAATACTATTCTTTGCCTAAAATGTAGAACTAATGAACTTTGCCTCTCTCTGCTTCACTTTGGCTACTTATACTCTAGGTTAAGTTACCAGAAACTGACTAGATGAGAGTTCCAGAGAGAAAAGCATATGCTGTTTGCTAATTAGTTCAGGCACTATAATAGACACTAGGGATAAAATAGGGGGAGTTAAAAAGACGAGAAGGTTTGTTACCCGAAGTAGCGGTATTAGCCTCATGCCAGGGTCAGCAAACTAAGGGGTTCAGGTAACATCTGGATTTTGCAAATACTAGTTTATGAGGCACAAGCACATTAATTTATTTTGATTTCATCTAAGGCTGCTTTCATTCTGCGGTGGCCCAGCTGAGTAATCACTACAAAGGTTGTATGTCCTCTAATGCCTAATGTATTGATTATCTGGATCTTTATAGAAAATGTCTTCCAATCCTTGATCTAGTGGGAGAGAGCAGCTTTCAAACAAATAAACATAATCCAAAGCAAGGAATGAAGTGTTGGGGCTAACAGATATTATATATATCTCAAATGGACCTAACAAATATTTGCAGAACATTTCACCCAAGTACAACCAATACCTTCTTCTCTGCATCTTGAGGAACTTTCTCAAAAATTGCCCACATACTTGGACTCAAAGCAAGTCTCAGTAAATACAAGAATATTGAAATAACTCCCTACACCCTATCTGACCACTGCAGATTAAGGCTGGGCAGCAACAACACCAGAAACACCAGAAAGCTCACAAGCTCATGGAAACTCAGGTCTATACTAAATAAAACCTGAGTCAATACAGAAACTAAAGCTTTCGTAGAAGTGAATGAAAATGAATATACAATATACTCAAACTTATGAAACATAATGATGCTTGCTCTAAGAAGCAAGTTCACAGCACTAAGTGGCTACATAAAAAAAATTAGAGGGGGTTGTGGAGGGGTAACCAGGAAGGGGGATATCATTTGAAATATAAATGAATAAAATGATTAATAATAAAATTATTAAAACGATCTCATACTAGCAATGTAATAGCACACCTGAAAGGACACTCAAATCAAGGAGAAGACAGGAAGAAATTATGAATATCAAGCCTGAAATCAATAAAATAGAAACAAACAAACAAACAAGCAATAGAAAGAGCCAATGAAACAGTTGGTTCTTTAGGAAAATCAATAAAGTTGACAAACTCTTATCCAAATTAACTAAAGGGCAGAGAAAGAATATCTAAATTAACAAAATTCGAAATGAAAATGGTGACATAACAACAGACAATGAGGAAATCCAGGAAATTGTAAGGACATAACTTAAAAAACTTGTACCAAATTAGAAAATATTTAAAAATGCATAATTTTCTCTAGAAGTACTACTTACCAAAATTAAATCAAGATCAGATAAACAATTTAAATAGACCTATAGCCTCTAGTGAAATAGAAGCAGCCATTAAAGTCTCCCTAAAATGCACAGACCCATATGGTTTTTGTGGAGGATTCTATCAGACTTTTAAAGAGGTAATGCCAATACTCCTAAAATTACTTCACAAAATAGAAACAGAAGGAACACTGCTCAATTTATTTTATGAGTCCACAGTTACTCTTATACACAAACCATACACTCAACAAAGAAAGAAAATTACACGTCAACTTCCCTTCAGAACATACTTGTAAAATTACTCCATAAAATACATGTAAATTGAATTCAAGAACACATTAAAAGAGATCATCCAATATGATCAAGCAGATTTATCCCAGAGATGCAGGCAGGGGTGGTTCAATATATGAAAACCAGTAAATGTAATTCACCATAGTAATAAACTGAAAGACCAAAAACTACATGATAACCTCTTTCAGTGTAGAAAGTGCCTTTGACAAAATCCAACACCCCATAGTGATAAAAGTCCCGGATAATCAAGAATACAAGGGACTTACCTAAACACAGCAAAGTCAATTTACAACAAGCCTCTAGTCATTATCAAAGTAAATGAAAAGAAACTCAAAGCAATTCTACTAAAATCAGGAACAATACAGGGTTGTCCAGTCTCTCCATATATATTTAATATAGCTACTTGATGTTTTACCTAGAGCAGTAAGACAATTGAAGGAGATCAAGATATCTGAACTGAAGGGATACAAATTGGAAAGGAAAAAGTCAAAGTATCTTTATCTGTAGATGATATGATAGTATAATAAGTGACCCTAAATATCCCTCCAAGGAACACCTACAGCTGATAAACACTTTCAGTAAAGTAGCTGAATACAAGGTTAACACACACAAAAAACCCCAGTAGCCCTCTTTATATACAAATAACAAATGGACTAAGCAAGAAATCAAGGAGACAATACCATTCACAGTAGCCTCAAATAACATAGAATATCTTGGTGTAAATCTAACCAAGCAAATAAAGGACCTCTGTGATAAAAACTTCAAGTCTCTGAAGAAAGAAATTGAAGAAGATATCAGAATATGGAAAGATCTCCCATGCTCATGGACCAGCAAGAATAAGACAGTAAAAATGGTCATCTTTACTAAAAGCAATCTACAGATTCAATGCAATTCCCAACTTGCTGAGAAAGCCCTGTATTCATTTCCATAGTAGCTGTACAAGTGTGCACTCCCACCAGCAATGGAAGAGTGCTGCCCTTGTTCCACATCCTGGTCATCATAAGCTGTCACATTTGTATTTTATCTTAACCATTCTACAGTTATAAGATGGAATCTCAAAGGTATTGTGACTTGCAATTTCCTAATGGCTAAGGATGTTGAACATTTCTTTAAATATTTCTCAGATATTCTCTATTTAGAGTTGTATACTATCTTTTTTACTTTCTTTTTAAAACAATTTTTATTAGATATTTTCTTCATTTGCAATTCAAATGCTATCCCAAAAGTCCCTTATACCCTCCCCCAACCTGCTCTCCAACCCGCCTACTCCTGCTTCCTGGCCCTGGTATTCCCGTGTATTGGGGCATATAATCTTTGCAAGACCAAGGGCCTCTCCTCCCAATGATGGCCAATTAGGCCATCTTCGGCTACTTATGCAGCTAGAGACACAAGCTCTGGGGGTACTGGTATTGTTGTTCCTTCTATAGGGTTACAGATCCCTTCAGCTCCTTGGGTACTTTCTCTAGCTCCTCCATTGGGGGCCCTGTGTTCCATCCAATAGCTGACTGTGAGCATCCACTTCTGTGTTTGCCAGGCACTGTCATAGCCCCACTAGAGTCAGCTATATCAGGGTCCTGTTGGCAAAATCTTACTGGCATATGCAATAGTGTCTGTGTTTAGTGATTGACTGTGTTATGGATCCCAGGATGGGGCAGTCTCTGCATGGTCTTTCCTTCTGTCTCATCTCCAAACTTTGTCTCTGTAACTCCTTCCATGGGTATTTTGTTCCCCATTCTATAGGAGGGATGAAGTATCCACACTTCAGTATTCCTTCTTCTTCAGTTTCATGTGTATTACAAATTGTATATTGGGTATTCAAAGTTTCTGGCCTAATATCCACTTAGTGAGTGCATATCATGTGAGTTCTTTTGTGATTGGGTTACCTCACTCAGGATGATACCCTCTAGATCCATCCATTTGCCTAGGAATTTCATAAATTCATTGTTTTTAATAGGTGAGTAGTACTCCATTGTGTAAATGTACCACATTTTCTGTATCCATT
>NC_034613.1:141567818-141572103 GCF_900095145.1 Mus pahari
CTCACCTTCAAACTTTGTCTCTGTAACCCCTTCCATGGGAGTTTTGTTCCCATTTCTAATAAGGGGCGAAGTCTCCACATTTTGTTCTTCCTTCTTCTTGAGTTTCATGTGTTTTACAAATTGTATCTTGGGTATTCTAGGTTTCAGGGCTAATATCCACTTATCAGTGAGTGCATATCATGTGAGCTCTTTTGTGATTGGGTTACCTCACTCAGGATTTCCCTGATGATTAAGTATGTTGAACATTTTTTGAGGTGTTTCTCAGCCATTCAATATTCCTCAGTTGAAAATTCTTTGTTAGTTCTGTGCCCCATTTTTTTAATGCAGTTATTTGGTTTTCTGGAGTCCATCTTCTTGAGTTCTTTATATATAATGGATATTAATCCCCCCTCTCTTTTGATGATTTTGGGTTGGAAGTGGATTTTATTCGATATTGTTATCGCTACTCCAGCTTGTTTCTTTGGACCATTTGCTTGGAAAATTGTTTTCCATCCTTTCATTCTGAGGTAGTGCCTGTCTTTGTCCCTGAGGTGTGTTTCCTGTATGCAGCAAAATGTTGGGTCCTGTTTTCCTAACCAGTCTGTTAGTCTATGTTTTATTGGGGAATTGAGTTCATTGATATTAAGAAATATTAAGGAAAAATAATTGTTGCTTCCTGTTATTTTTGTTGTTAGAGTTGGGGTTCTGTTTTTGTGGCTGTCTTCTTTTCGGTTTGTTGAAGGATTACTTTCTTGCTTTTTCTAAGGTGCAATTTCTGTCCTTGTGTTCGAATTGTCCCTTTATTATCTTTTGAAGGGCTGAATTCGTGGAAAGATATTGAGTGAATTTGGTTTTGTCATGGAACACCTTGGTTTCTCCATCTATGGTAATTGAGAGTTTTGCTGGGTATAGTAGCCTGGCCTGGCATTTGTGTTTTCTTAGTGTCTGTATAACATCTGTCTAGGATTTTCTGGCTTTCATAGTCTCTGGTGAGAAGTCTGGTAGAATTCTAATAGGTCTGCCTTTATATGTTACTTGACCTTTTTCCCTTATTGCTTTTAATATTCTTTCTTTATTTAGTGCATTTGTTGTTCTGATTATTATTTGTCAGGAGGAATTTCTTTTCTGGTCCAGTCTATTTGGAGTTTTGTAGGCTTCTTGTATGTTCATGGGCATCTTTTTCTTTAAGTTAGGGTAATTTTCTTCTATAATTTTGTTGAAGATATTTGCTGGCCCTTTAAGTCGAAAGTCTTCATTCTCATCTATACCTATTATCCACAGGTTTGGTCTTCTCATTGTGTCCTGGATTTCCTGGATGTTTTGAGTTAGAATATTTTTGCATTTTGCATTTTCTTTGGTTGTTGCACCCATGTTTCTATGGAATCTTCTGTACCTGAGATTCTCTCTTCCATCTCTTGTATTCTGTTGCTGATGCTCACATCTATGGTTCCTGATTTCTTTCCTAGGGTTTTTATCTCCAGAGTTGTCTCCTTTTGGGTTTTTTTTATTGTTTCTATTTCCATTTTTAGATCTTGGATGGTTTTGTTAAATTCCATCCTGTGTTTGGTTATGTTTTCCTGTAATTCTTTAAGGGATTTTTGTTTTTCCTCTTTAAGGGCATCTACCTGTTTAGCAGTGTTCTCCTCTAATTCTTTAAGGACTTCTACCCGTTTAGCAGTGTTCTCCTGTATTTCTTTAAGTGAGTTATTAATGCCTGTCTTTAAATCTTCTACCACCATCTCTGAGATATGATTTTAAATTGCTTTTCGGGTGTGTTGGGGTATCCAGGACTCGCTGTGGTGGGCGTACAGGGTTCTGATGATGTCCAGTCGTCTTGGTTTCTGTTAGTAAGATTCTTAAGTTTGCTTTATTCCATCTGTTAATCTCTGGTGTTAATGTTCTAGATGTCTCTGGCTGGAGCTTGTTCCTCCTGTGATTCTGTTAGCCTCTTTCAGCACTCCTGGGAGTCCAACTCTCACTGAGTTCTAGTGGTCAGAGCACTCTCTGCAGGCAAGCTCTCCTCTTGCAGGGCAGGTGTCCAGAAGTCTGGAACTCTGATCCACCTCCTGAGTCCATGGGTCAAAGCTGTCCCTGGAGGCCGATTCTCCTCTGGCAAGGAAGGTGCCCAGGGGTTTCAGTCTCAGCTCTGCCTCCTGGCTGAGGATGAAGGCCCAAAGGGACCCTGTCCAAGAAGCTCTGTTGCTTCTGTCGCCCACATGCTCTCCAGTGATCTGGAGTTCCTGGGTGTGCTAGGGGTCCTGTGGCATGGATAGTCCTCTGGGGCCCTTGGTGCCCTCCACCAGGTTCAAGAGGAAGATGGTGGGGCTGGCCCCGACCAGAACGAATCCCACCCTCTGGTCGGGCGGGGTTCCTTTGTCCCTGTTCCTGCTGTTACAAGACCCTCAGTGATTCTGTGGAGTTGATGTTGTGTTCCACTCACCTGTGATCCTGAGGTCCTGGGTGTGCTAGGGGTCCTGTGGCGTGGAGAGTCCTCTGTACACTATTTTTAATTGGATTATTTTTTATATCTAATTTATTTTTATATTTTGGATATTAGTCCTCTGTCAGATGTAGAGTCAGTGAAAGTATTTCCCCTTTTGGCTGCTGTTCTGTCCTTTTGACCACGTCCTTTGCTGGGCAGAAGTGTCTCAGTTTCATGAGGTCTCATTTATTAATTGTCGAGCTCTGTTCAGAAAGTTATTTCCTGTGCCAATTAGTTCAAGGGTGTTACTTAATTCCGCTTCTATTAGGTTCAGTGTATCTTGTTTTATGTTGAGAACTTTGATGCTCTTGAACTTGAATTTTGTGCAAGGTGATCAGTATGAATCTATTTGCATTCTTCTACATGCAGAGATCACACTTGACTAGTACCGTTTGCTCAAGATGTTATCTTTCTTTTAAGTTTGTATTACTGGTTTCTTTCTTTTTAAAAATCAGGTGTCCATACGTATGTGGATTCTTTAATTCTGATTCTTTAATTCAATTCCATTGATCAATCTGTCTGTTCTGTCTGTTTTTATGCCAATACCATGTGATTGTTCTTATTGTAGCTCTGTAGTATAACTTGAAATCAAGAATGGTAAGACCTCCAGAAGTCCTTTTATTGATCAGGATTGTTTTACCTATATGGGCCTTTTGTTTTTCCATATGAAGTTGAGTATTATCCTTTCAAGGATTGTACAGAATTGTGGAGTAAGTAGTCAATGAATGTCTTATTTGACTTAAGGCCCACTCCGCAAGAGGAATTCCATGCCTGACACTGTGTGGGTAGCCAAGAACCAGTGTCTGGAATGCCCACAGACCTAGGGTAAAACCAAAAACTACCTGTCTAAAAAAAAGAGCAATAAAATTATTCTTAATAATATTCTGCTGTACTCATAGTTCAGTACTTTATGCATTAATCATCAGAGAGGAGATGGAGAGATCCACAGTGAGACATTATACAGAAAGAGGCAAAATGGGAGGGTCTCCATCAAATCCCTCCCCTCAACCTCAGAAATGGCCAGGTAAGAGGAAGTAGAAAGAGTGTAAGAGCTGGAAGGGATGGATGACACTAGCCCACAGCCCTCTGGATTATCTAAACAAGGTGCATATGTGCCCACAGAGACTGAAGCAGCAAGAACAGGGTCTACAGGAGTTGGCACCAGATCCTCTTCATATATATTATAGCTATTAGCTTAGTATTTTTACAGGACTTCTGCGTACAAGAATGAGTGGATCTCTGACTCTTATGACTTCTCTTGGGACCTTCCTCCATTTGTTGGATTGCCATGTCCACCTTCAATATGAAAGGTTTTGCTCACCTTAATATATTTTATTTTGTCATGTTTTTTTTTTATCTTTTAGAAGCCTGTTCTTTTCTAATGAGAGACAGAAAGGGAGTAGATCTAGAGGAGATAGGAGATGAGGAGGAACTGGGAGGAGTAGCGAAGGGGAAACTATAATCAGGATTGTAGAGGAATTTGAATCCAGCAGCAACAGCTCTGGCAAGGGATCACATCCAAAGGCCTTCTAAGTTTGTGTGATCTGACTGGAATGGCAACACTTTTCATCCCTCTAGCTAGAATACAGAGGAGCCCTTAGTTCATACCTTTAATCCCAAACAATGTAGGTAACATTAGTTTGTAGAAGGAAGCTACTGTGTTTGAAGTGTAACTGAGGGAGAGACAAAGTGACAAATGAAAGATGCACCCAACTCTTACAGGACAGGAAAGAGTCTACTTAAGAACAGTACAGGGAGAAAACACTCTCTCTCTCTCTCTCTCTCTCTCTCTCTCTCTCTCTCTCTCTCTCTCTCTCTCTCTCT
>NC_034613.1:141573093-141581248 GCF_900095145.1 Mus pahari
GGAGGAGGAGGAGGAGGAGGAGAAACAACTATCATTAAGCCAAAATTCTCTGGAAATTATTTCCACAGTCAGCATACAGAATCTATGGTTCACAGAGAACCAAGGCTGTATCTTGTGCTGGCAGCCATGCTTGGTAATGTGTAAGCGTCTCTCAGGTGATAGAGGTTTGGAAGGCCTTAAGGGCTGATGGAAAGCAGATGAGGCTTGGCATCATGAGAGGCCAGGTCATTGTGAGAAGTTGAGGTATCATGTGGCAGGGGTTGAGCCTGAAGAGAGCCTAGTAGACACCATTGGTGAAGGCATAGCTCAATTGCAGCAGAGACCACAGCATTTTAGAGATGCTAGTATCATAGGATGATTGTTAGGGACAGCAGCAGCTGTGGATAAGAGCTGGCTTGAACTTCAAGTGCTGACATTGATAGTAAAGCTGGAGAAAGGGAACCCTTTGAAGTCTAGAAGATTGGGAATTCCAGATGTCTGACATGATGCTTTACACTGTTGGATTTTAGTCCTGCTTTGATTTGAATCTAACTGTGCCCAG
Source organism: Mus pahari (assembly GCF_900095145.1). Lineage (NCBI taxonomy): Eukaryota > Metazoa > Chordata > Mammalia > Rodentia > Muridae > Mus > Mus pahari. The sequence goes on from NC_034613.1 coordinate 141,573,635, forward strand.
GTTCTTCCCTCTTTGAGTAAGATAGTATATAACTTACTTACTTACTTTATTTATTTATTTATTTTATTTGAATACACCAGACACATCAGAAGTGGGCTTCAAACCTGATTACAGATGGTTGTGAGCCACCATGTGGTTGCTGGGCATTGAATTCAGGACCATCTGGAAGAGCAGTCAGTGCTCTTAACCACTGAGCCATTTCTCCAGCCCCCATAACTTAAAAAAAACAAAAACAAAAACAAAAAACCACAGGTGCTTTCATTGTTGAGACTTTGGAGTTTTGCAGAGACTTTGAAATTTTGGGTGGACTTTGTCTATTTTTTGTATATTTTAGAATTTCAGAGATACTTAGAACTTTGAAAATGACTTTGGATGTTTTGAAGAGACTGAACTTTTAAAGTGTTTGGATTTTTAAAGACTGTGGGACTTTGGAATGTTTTATGTTGTGATATTAATATTCCTATGAGAGCTTGGGGGATAAATAAGAAATGGAGGGTGATAGCTTAATAGTAATGTATTGATGTGCGAAAACAAAAGGTCAGTTGCCCTAGTTGTTGTTTTTAACTTGGTACAAGCTAGAACTATCTGGGTAAAGGAACTTCAGCTGAGGAAATGCCTCATCAGATTATCTAAAGGTATGTCTGTAAGGCATTTTCTTGATTAATGGTTCATGTTAATGGTCCCAGCCCGTGAGAGGGGAGATGTTACCACCCCTGGGCAGATGGTTCTGACTTGTATAAGAAAGTAGGCTGAGCAAGTCATAAGGAGCAAGTCACTAAGCAAAACTTTGCCATGGCCTCTGCTTTAGTTCCTGCTTCCAGGTTCCTGCTCTGCTTGAGTTTCTACAGATTTCCCTCAGTGATTAATAACCACTGTCTGGAAGTGAAAGATAAAGCAATTTGGGGGGAGTAGTTTATTTTAAGGATGCTTACAGTACCGGTAGGCAGATATAAAAAGTAGGAAGAAAAATAGTAATAACTTAGGCATGGTACAAGAACAAGTCCACCGGAAGTGCCTAGTTTAGCCTAGACCTCTGCTCTGGAGGCCCAGCCTTTCACTTTCTGCATGATGAAGAAATAGAGATACAGGGTCCTAGAGAAGCTATAGGGAACTCTTGGGGCTTTTAACCAACATCTCATTGTTGAGTGTAGCCCTTTTGAGATAAGCTTTTTGTTTGACACATTTTAGAAGGACATTTGTAGACCTTGGGGCTGGCTGATGTGAGTGATCAAAGTGGAAGGGATCAGAAATGATGATAAACTCCAGAGGTTTGGGACTGAGGACATCTTGACAGCCTTTAGAAGGCAAGGTACAGAAAAAAAGCAGTGAAGGATCTTAAGGGACAGTGATACTCATTTTGAACATAATCAGGTTGGGCATCAGTGTGGAACTGGATTTTATTATTGGATACCTGCAGAATTGAGAGAAACTTTCATGTTTTCTTAAAATATGCAACAAAGAAGATGTTTTAAGACACCATGACACCTAGAGATCATTAAGAAACTTGTTGCCTTTGTTCTCTTGACAGAATTCAGATAGGATCCAACTGGCTTTAGTTCTTGGCTTGTGAGATATTTCCCTTTTTTTAAGTGTCAAAGCAGAATAGTATCCACCTACTTTAAGGACACAGCAAAGAGATATAGTAGAGCTATTTCCTCTAGGCCTGACTGTAACATTGGCTATTGTGGAGCCAAAATTCCTATGCTGACTTGGAGAATACTTTGTTCCAGCAGTAAAGTCATACAGCAGTAGCTAGATGTATGGTAATAGTAATGGGACTCCTAGTGTTACCTCAAAGGAGGAAAGGGGACAATCCCGAAGCCCTCTCCTGAGATTCCATTTACTACTTCACCACTTGCTTCTGTTTCCCAGACACACATTGTCTTGAAGGGATACTAGAGAATATAGGAGGTGAAAAGTTGACGACTTAAGGGTGGGTTTGAGGTTGTCACTCATGCTGAAGCAGGACCCTTTAATTTTATAGCTGATTCTGGGTCACTCAAACTCCTGAAAGTGATCTCAATAAGTTCATTGGTTCACCAGCACAAGCTTGGATGAAATGGTTTCTCTCTCTCTTCTTTCTTTCTTTCTTTCTTTCTTTCTTTCTTTCTTTCTTTCTTTCTTTCTTTCTTTCTTTCTTTCTTTCTTTCTTTCTCTTCTTCTTCTTCTTCTTCTTCTTCTTCTTCTTCTTCTTCTTCTTCTTCTTCTTCTTCTTCTTCTTCTTCTTCTTCTTCTTTTTTAATGGTTTCTTTAGTTTATCAATGACTAGTCTGGAACTTGGTCCCACACCCTTAGGAAAAGAGGCACAATCAAAGGTTTGGCTGGAATCAGGAATGTGCTTATGAGCAGACAGGTGCGGTAGTCCTTTAAGCAGTCTCCTCTAACTTAAAGAAAATTGGGGCAACAAGGTCTAATCAAAAGGACAGTAGTTCCATTGAGGTGGGGTTAATGGTCAGGTAGTCATGTGGGTGCTGTGAATTGAATCCCGATCCTCTAGAAGAGCACTTAATTACAGAGAGAGCCTTCTCTCCAGCCTCCAGATACAAGGTTGTTTAATTAATTTATGTTTTTACTTTTTCACTTTACACCCCACTCACTGCCCCCTTCCCAGTCACCCCTCCTACAATCTTTACCTCCTCCCCTCCTCCCCTCCTCCTCTGGGTAGGAGTCACCTGGGTATCCCCCCACCTTGGCACTTCAAATTTCTTCGAGGCTAGATGCTTCCTCTCCCACAAGGCAGCCCAGTTAGAAGAACATATCTCATGTATAGGCAACAACTGTTGGTGGTGTTATCTTTTGTTTGCACTCTCATTTGGTCTACCTGTTATGTCTCCTAGATGTTTGTTTGTTGGTTGGGTTTTGTTTTGACACAGGGTCTCTCTTTGTAGCCTTGGCTGTCCTGGAACTCTCTGTAAAGCAGGTAACCTTGAAATCTTCAAGATTCTCCTGCTATGCTTCTCAGGTACTGGGATGAAACGCACTCACAATCACGGCCCGGTTTCTATTGGATGCTTTACGTATCCATTTGGTAATGTTTGCCAGCTAACTGTTGCTTAATATTTAGTCTTTTATTTTTGCATGCTATATACTACATAAATTTACTCATTCCAAACTTAAAATATAACTATCCTAGATCATTTCCTGGAACCACAAAGAATGAAAGCGATTAAGGATTTATTAAAGGGCTAATTTGGATTCAGTAGCTCTGAGGTAAGTTGTGCATTTTAATCAGTTCCTAGGTGATGGTTCCTAAACCATACACCAGCTTCCACTGTCCAGGCTGAACACCCAAAAGTAGACTATCCCTAGTAAAGAAAGCACTGGTCAACACTATTGCAGCTCCTTTGAATAGCCTAGAAGGTCTTGGAGAAGTTAAAGTTGGCCTGACTTCACTTCGAAAAAGGGGTTGTATTTTCAGAAATTCATTTTTTATAATAGAAGACACAATTCAGTCCATATGCAAAGGATAGGCATTATGCTTTTCTGTTATCTCCTTGAGAAATTATCCCATCTTTCTTGTAGTAGACTTATTAGTGTTGGACCTAATGAATAAGCTCGGTGTGTTACAATGTAGTCCTTTACAAATTTGCCTTTCTCCAGCAAAGGACTGATGAAACTCTGGCCACTTCATCTACAGCATCTCCAAGCCCATTCGTTTTCATTTTCCCAAACCCCAATGACTAAGTGTATCGTAAATTGTGACACTTTGCTTTTACTTCGTCATTTGTAAAATTAGGGGCTATATATGGCATTCTCTGGGGGGGGGGTCTTCCAATGCTAATATTCCATGCCCCTGAGAGAATATTGCCCTATGTATATTACAATCTGTGGATTAGTAAAGTTTTCTTTTCTGACATGGTAGTAGACTACTTACAAAGAGTTCAGAGTTTCTTTTTCTTTTCTTTTTCAATGTATTCTTCCCTCTTATATTACATCCCAACTACAGTTTCCCCTCCCTCCCATCCTCCCAATATCTCCTCTTCACCTCCCCTTCTCCCCACTCACCCGATCATGCCCCCTCAGAAAAGAGCAGAATCTTCCAGTGATCAAAATCTGGCATAACAAGGTATAATAAGACTAGGCACATAATCTCACATCAAGGCTGAATAAGGCGACCCAGTAGGAGGAAAAGGATCCTAAAAGTCAGAAACAACCCCAAATCCCACTGTTAGGAATCCCACAAGAACACTGAGCCACACAATCATAACTTGTTTGTAGAAGTCAGACCTATACAGGCTCCCTGATCTCTATGAGCCCTCATGACTTCCCTTCAGTAGATTCTATGGGCTATGCTTTCATGGTATCTCTGACCCCTCTGGTTCTTGAAATCCTTCCTCCCCCTCCTCCACAGGACTCTTCGCACTCCATCTATTATTTGGCTGTGGGATTCTGCATCTGTTCCTATCAGTTGTTGGATGAAGTCTCTCCAATTTCTCTAATGACTATTACAATACGCTCTGGTCCCAAAACAACCTGCAGGCATGAAAAACTGTAGGTCAGAGGTTTTGTAGATGGGTTGGTGTCCCAATCCGTCCACTTGATCCCTTGCCTAGTTTCAGAGGATCGCCAGTTCAAGCTCCCTGTCCCACATTACTAGGAGTCTTTGCTAGTGTCAGCTCATAGAATCCATGGAGTTTCCATTGCTTTGGATGGAGCTCTGAGTGATTAAAGTAGAACAACCTTACTTTCAGTTAACATTGCATTGCCTGGATATCCCAAAAGATTTTGGCTGGACTACTTTCCTGTATAACTCGTTGAACCCAGAGACTCAAGCACTTCTTTAGGTACAGTTATGATATGGAAGTATTGACACTTTCATAAAGCATTTACAACTTAATTGTGGACTGTACACACTACAACTCAAGAGGGTGGAGTGCATGGCAGGGAATGTGGGAGATGAAGGGATCTCCTTTCAAATGAATTCAAAGGCCACCCTCTGGAAGCCCCTTGGCATGGTGACCAATGTGTCCTTCGAGACATTTGCTGACTACATCTGATAGGCAACCCCTAGAATGACCTCTTTTCGTCAAGGCTTGGGTGGGCCATATTTACACCCACTGTGATTGTGCCACTGCTCTGCAGTCAACTTTCTTGTATTAGCCATTTTCTGTTATAAAGAACAAAGTTTTATTCCATCTGTGGAGGCCCAAGATCAAGGAGCCACGGCTGGTGATCATCTTTTGTCTTGTCTTGTTTGTTTGTTTGTTTTGAAACATAATCACACTCTGTGGTCCAGGCTGACCTGGAACTCATTAAGAAGCCTAGGCTGACCTCAAACTTTCACATAGCTTCTTGTTTCTGACTTTCAAGTGCTGACATTACTAGCATTCTTGTGCTACCAAGACCAGATGGCTTTCTTTATGACATGTCAAGAGACAGGTACAGTGTGTGTGTGTGTGTGTGTGTGTGTGTGTGTGTGTGGTGTATTATGTATAGGATATGGGGTGTGGGGGTATATGTATATGTATGTGTGTTCCTTATAGCTTCTGTTTTAAATTTTATTTTTTAAATGTTCCTATAATATACATAAAGCATATTGCCTACAATCATGCCATCCCTTTCCTTACCCCTCCCTCCTCTCGTTTGTTCACTAGACCCTTTCACTTCTACTTTCATTTTACATATATATACATGTTTTTGTATACAACTTAAAACCCAGAAACTGCAAATAAGAGAAAAATATATGATATTTTACTTTCTGACTTCTTTCCCTCTTTCTATGAAGCCATCAGGATTTAATCATGGGGGGCTTATTTAATCCTCATCATCTGAAGGGCCCACCTCTAAATATCATAGCTGGATTAAATTTGATCTTCTTGTTACCTCACGCCAGGGACTGCAGCTCAAGAATGAAGCCCTGGGAGATAATCAAACCATATCCATCCATAGCTATTGTTGACTCTTTTAAATATTTCAAAAGACTTTATTGCTGCGGAAGCCACTGCAGACACACATTTCATGTAAGTGAGTTGGTGACAAAGGATGAAAGAATTAGGTTTTTGATTATTGGCTCTGTAGAAATGAATGAGACAGTTCATGAACTGAATGTTAGATAACCTCATTATCTTTGGAAATACCACCTTATCTGTTCATTTTTCTTCACAACCATCCATTGGCTAGATGGAAAGAAAAATGAGTAAAACCCAGGAGGGCAATGTGTTAACTATGTTGGATCTTTAGCTAGATTTCCTTGCTTTGATTCATAAGGATTCCCCAACCCGCCCCCCCACACCTAAACTGTAATCTCTTGCATAATTTTATATATTCATTGTACAAAATGATAGGAGACATTCTTATTCACATTTGCCTTTTCTTTTTAATGTAGGTTTAAAAAAATATTTCAGAATTTCTCATAACAAATTTGGACTACTTTCATTCCCCCTTCAACTTTTCCAAGATCTGTCCCCCCTCACAAGGCAAGTTTCTGTTCTTTTAAAAATAGAAAGTCCAGTTTTTGCTGTCCAAATATTCCTAGGTGTGTGGTCTTCCACTGGACCATAGTGGAATTACCAGGGACTACACTCATGGAGAAAACTGGCTCTCCTTCTTCCAGCAGCTAATGATTGTCAATACCTCCTTGGCTGGGGTGGGATTTCATGGTCACCTCCCCTCTCCATGCTTTGGTCTGGTTTAAGCCTTAAATTTTAAATTTCTGCTCCATATTATCTAGGATAATTCTAGAAAGCAAAGATTCTTAAGACATCTAGGTCTTAAGGAGAACAATTTGGAATAATTGTCAAAATTCTAAAGGTATCTACTCTTTGTTTCTGTAAATCTACATTCTAGAATTTTTCCTACACAAACACTTGTATGTCCATGAAATTTCAAATATGTTTGTTCTTTATCATGTCTTTGCTGATGATAGCAAAATATTGCTCAAATTAGACTGGGTAAATAAATGTGGCTTGGATATGTAGATGTAGTAAAGAATGAGGAAGCATTTTAGGCACTGGTAGAGAAAGAACTTCAAGATACGGTATGCTATGTGTAAACAAGAGGGCATAGCAGCCAATAGGTTATCATTTCTGTAAACTGAGGATGGGATATTTGAAAACATTTTGTTATTACTCTGCATATGTGTGTAAACACTGCAGGAAACATTAAAGAAACCAGTAACATCTCAACAATGAACACAAACTGCAGGGTTTAGGAGATGGATGTTGAGCCTCATGAGGAAAGAGTACATTGATACTTGAGTAACTTTGCACTGGATGGCATTTTCCATGCCGTTAGAGTTCTGAACCATGAGAAAGAGATTAGGGAGTATCAGAGCAAACCAATGTCCTCTGGATATGAGGGAACCACTGCACTCACAAACTCATAGCAGTGGAGGTTGCCAAACAAGACTTATATAAGACCAAGACAGTCAACATTCTAGCATGGAAGGGGAAAGGTTTCACAAGCTCCCACCCTTAACTGAGGAGCTATGGACACTTGATGGTTTCTGGGGAAGGAAGAATTTGATTTTCTTTAAGGGTGTAATTCCTGGTAGGTCAATCACGTTCCACCAGATGTTCAGGAATATATGGACAGCACAAATTAGGACTCAAGCAGTTATTTTAAATGGAGGAGGAGGGGGGGAAGAAGGAAAGAGAGGAGAGGAGAGGAGAGGAG
>NC_034613.1:141581348-141607417 GCF_900095145.1 Mus pahari
GGAGAGGAGAGGAGAGGAGAGGAGAGGAGAGGAGAGGAGGAGACAAGAGAACTATATGGACTTTTGGGTGCATAGGGAGGCCAGAGTGGGTCTGTGAAGAGTTAGGGGATGGGTAAAGGAAGAAGAAGAAGAAGAAGAAGAAGAAGAAGAAGAAGAAGAAGAAGAAGAAGAAGAAGAAGAAGAAGAAGAAGAAGAAGAAGATCAAAACACATTTGTGAAATTCTCAAAGAATTAATAAAATATGTTTTAAAAATGTTAAGTGTATAAGTAAAAAATGCAATAAAACTCTAGTTGTGGGAAATTACCTGGAATGTTTATTTTTCAATGCAATATTCAATCCAAATAAAATATTAGAAACTCTGTTCTTTTGTAACAAATCAGTCTGATTGATTCTGATATAAGTCAGAGGAGCCAGCCATCTACAGGACAGGGCTGGTGAGAAGGTTCAACAGGTAGAAAGTGCTTGCTACTAAGCCTTAGAACTGAATTTCATTCCCAAGACTCACATGGCAGAAGGAGGAGCCGACTCTCATGAGTTGTTATCTGGTCTCCTGCAGGCCTTGCTGTACATGCTCTCCTAGACTGACGACGACAACGACGACGACGACGACGACGACGATGATGATGATAACCTGTATTACTACTAATAAAAAGGGACTCAGAGCCACAGAGTGCAGTCATGCAACAACCATTTTATTGAACATTGGATACATGCATTTGTCCAGTTCATAAGTTATACTTTATTATGTCACAAAATAAAAGCAGCTAATTATTTTCTACTACTTTGAACATTCAGTTTTCTACACTGGAGTTGAGCTACTGTCACAGAGAGCACATATGATGGGAGAGGAGCATTGGAAAGATTTCTGGAAAATTCCAAATCAATCACAGAGCATACTTTCTTCCGAGCAAGGTTCACCCGGCCACACAGTTACACACATGGCAAAGTTAAAAGGATCTGGGTCTGTCACATTGGGTTGTGAACTTCTTCTACACAATTCATTAATCTAAAGAGTCCAGACAAAACTAAACTATGACATTATTTACAATAAGTCCCACACCTGGAACTCATTCTGAGTTATTTAACCCAGAGTGTATTTTTCAAAGCAATAAATATTTATGCTAATATTAACAAGTACAATTATAATTTACATAACATGTGCCTGCTATTTAAAACAAAACATAAAATAACACTAAAGAAGCTTGTGCCATGTAGTTTCACAACTCACTGGACTGTGTCATCTCAAACCCTGTATGTCATTGTCATAAGCAGATCAATGTCAATAGCTAAGGCCAACATAAAGAAAACTTTGAATTCTACAGTGTGTCTTTAATATTAAGGTCCTGAGTTATACTGAAAAAAAAAAAACTCAAGCTTGTCTGGGAGTTAATGAAGTCTTGAATATATGAAGTTTTATCATCCATTAAAACGATTCTCTTAAGAAACCATAAAGTTATGAAAGTCTCACTATGTTCTATTATTCTGGGAGTGAATTTTGAATTTGGGGAAGTATAAATCTTATATCCTAGAACTGTGGAGCTTGGAGAGAGCAGAGAGACCGTGGACTCTGGGATTCCAGCAGGGCATCCAGAGCTAGCCATCTCGACTGTTTTATATTTGAGTTCCTGGCCAAGTCCCTTAGTCCATAAAGTGTTTTTCTATTAGAGGGCATTCATGTAGCCTCTGTCCTCAGGCTCCTAGAAATCAACCATTGCCATATCTTATTCATTTAGTGAGAAGACGGAGAGGGAGGGAGTGGGTCTGCCTCTTTCCTGATCCCTTGTCTCCAATGAATCCTAATATCAAAGAAGACTAGATTTTGAATACTTGGGTCCTCTTCTCTGACTTTATCTGTTGTTGAGTTAGGTTTTGTTGCTATTTTGAGACAAAGCCTCATTATGTAGCCCTGGCTGGCCTGGAACTTATAGCAATTCTTGTGCCCCAGCATCTTGAGTGCTGGGATTACAACCATGTGATTTAGTTGGTGCTTGCACCTGAAGTATAGCTCTGGGTTTGGATGAGTGTGTAAGCTCGGGGACTTCCCTGCTCCACCAGTTTGTACTGCATCTTAGCTTTGGCCTTCAGTGAGTCATTTGCCTGTGTGTTTTGATCTCCTTTCAGTCTATCACTAGTTCAGGCCTCTGGACAATATCTAGAGTAGCAAGAGAGCTTTGTATTAAGTCCTGTGAGCTTCATTTCTCACACAGCTTGCATTTGGAAAGTAATGCGGGGTGGAAGAAAAATCCTGGCCTATATGTGTATTTTGCCGTTTGATGCTTCCATGTAACCTTAGGATTATTAGGTAATGATCTTAAACCAGGACAACAGTTCATATGTGAACTCTTGGTGACATTACCTTCCTTGCCTTCTAGCACATTCAGAGCCACAAGACTTCATTCAGGTTCGGAATAAATGTTACACATTTCATAACCATCGTTTCCCCCCAAACATCTCGTCCTGTGTCTCTGCCTTCCACTTCCTTATAACATGGGAAGTTAATCCCACTTCTATTCAGCCCAGAACATCTTTGTACCAAGGCAAGTGGACTCTGTCCTGGAAACCAGGGAAGCGGTGACTGTCATTTTCACAGAACAAACCACATAGACTAAAGCATAGTTAATTCAGATTAGAGCAACCGGGAATCAGGTTAAATTGCAGTGCGGATGAAACGGCTTTCTCGTAGGTAAAATGTGGTCTGATTTTGACAGCTCATGTTTCAGTCCCATGGTTCCATGGGCATTTTAATTCAGTGCTAGATGGTCACGAGCAAGTGAATTTAATACTTCTAAATTCCCATAGTAAAGGATGGAAATGGGCTCTTTGGCCGGTGGGAAAACCTACAGTTTAATGAGGTAATGAGTGTGAGAATACTTTATAGACCATGAACATGAGGTAAATGCAATATTCTTTTGAATTAATCATGGATCATAGTAGTATAGCCCAAGGTTCCTAAATTGAACACATGTGCAACCTTGAAACTTTGTGAAGATACTTGAACTCCACCCAGTGCATTTCTAACACAGAGGAAACTTTGTTCTTGGTGTGCTGTTTGTTGACTGCTTTAGATAGATATTCCTCTGGAGCATTCATATGATTCTCCCAAATGATAATATTGTAAAACTTCTTTTTATTATCGTTGTGTGTGTGTGTGTGTGTGCGCGCGCACGTGTGTGTGCCTGTGTGTGTGTGTGTGTGTGCATGCGCACACATGGGCAGTCATGTGTGTGTGTGTGTGTGTGTGTGCACGCGCACACATGGGCAGTCATGTGTGTGTGTGTGTGTGTGTGTGTGTGTGTGTGTGTTGGACAGGGTGGTTATGTGTGCAGCATGTGTGTGCCATGGAGCACGTGTGGAGGTCAGAAGATAGCTTACAGGATAGTTCTGTCCTTTTAACACATGGGTTCTTCAGGTGGAACCCAGATTGTCTGGCTTGGTGGTAAGTGCTTTACCAGTTGAGCTATCTACACTGATCCTGAGGGCAAAGTTATAGGAAGAATGGAGCAGTGTTAAATACATTGTATCTGTATGCTATGGTAAGGGATGGCTGGGAGAAATAGCAATCTGGACATAGAAGAAAGCAGAGCCTAGGGCAGTTATGGTTTCCTGAATAGCATGTGTGCGCATGCACATGGAGAAAGAGAGAGTGGAAGAGATTGGTCCCATGAAAGGAAAGAATGTCTGCTTCCTTTCAGTTCTTAGTTCATCCCATGAAAATGGGGCCACAGGTAGATGAATTTTGTAAAATATCATTTGTTCTTCCCAGAATTCCAAGGCTAATTCTTTTTGTTGTTGTTGTTGTTTCGGTTTTGGTTTTTCGAGACAGGGTTTCTCTGCATAGCTTTGGCTGTCCTGGAACTCACTCTGTAGACCAGCCTGGCCTTGAACTCAGAAATCCACCTGCCTCTGCCTCCCGAGTTCTGGGATTAAAGGCATGCGCCACCATGCCCAGCTTCCAAGGCTAACTCTAATCCATTCTTTCACAACAGCTTCCTCTTGGTATGGATGGGAAAAAAGAAGATGGCAGGAAAGTGTGTCTTCCTCATTTTACCAAGATTCAAGGTACACTGTTCATTCAGTTCTCATACAGTTAGGTCCTCAGGACAACTGTTTCTGTCTGGCTTCTGGGGAAAGTGCCTTAGCTGCCTTTTAGCCAACGGATGAGGGTGCCATTCAACATATCATTCTCCAAACAAAGATAATCTCTTTTCCTAGGAGCCATCTGACATATGATGGGGCTTGGAAACCAATAACTAACTGCTCAGTTTGGCGGAAACAAGAACTTTATAACCCAAGTTCTCCCATGTCTTGTAGTCAAACTCATTTATTTATTTTTCATAACAAGATGAGGTTGCTTCATCTGTAGCCACTTCAGTTTTCCTATGGGCTATCCTTCTTCCAATGCTGAAGAACCAAATTATTAGTGGGGCAAAGAAGCCTTGTTAATGAGGTAGAAATCTAGATTCAGTGGAGGAAGTAAGAGCAGCCAGAAGAACTGGGTTGAGCCATCCATATTTATGGGGAATCATAAAATCATCAGCAGGGAGGGGCTTTGTCTGCACTAAGCAGGGAGGATCATCTGGCTGTAGAAGATCACTGCCAATGGCAGCTGGACCTTCCCTGCCAGCAGCCGGCCTTCCTTGCTGGGGGACTGCTTTGTTTATTGCTTAATCTATCACTGTTGAGCTGCCTGCCTCAGGGAGTCTCAATTTAAGATAGATTGAAAGGTAGTATCTGTCAATTGAATAAACACAGATGGTTTTCCACAGCAAAAATTGATTTTTTTTTCCTTCGCCAAAGACATAAGTGCTAAACGTGATTATCTTTGGAAGCCGGGCATGAAATGTCTCGGTTCCAGCCCCTATGTGTTCTGCCCAGGCAAAGAAGAGATGCCACGTGGGTCTCAGGTTTCTCATCTGATTTTAGGTTCTTGATTTTAAAATAAAAGTTTTGCTTCCTTAGAGAAGAGATGGGCCAATTATGATTTTCCCAATAAGAAGGCCTAGCTCAAGCCATTATTTAATCCACTATATGTTTTATCAGTTTTGGTCACTGGCTGGCAAAAACTCCCTCCAACTCTTTCATTTACAACTCACAAGGAAGTAACAAGATTTTCCTTAGAACACACAGCAATACCCAGACCTTGATCTTCTCATTGTTTGTCTAGTAGCTAGTAAAGAGACACATTGTCTGTGCTCCGATGTTGACTGAAGGAGATGAGAAGCTGAATCCTGTTCCTAAATCGTCTTTAGAAACAGGTATAAGCAGAGTGGTTAAAACTACTACTTTAAGTTCCATATGACAGAATTTTAGACCTCCAGAAGGCTGTCTATGTTAGCAACTATACAGGCAATGAGCCATTTGTGTTCAAGGGTTTTGAAGGTTTGAGGCAAAAGAGCAAAGTTGGGACACTGTTATCTCAAGAGAGCAGGCGTGTGAAAGTTGAGGAAAAATGAAGGGCAAGAATTCCCTTTGACTAATGAGAAGACCGGACCACACACTTTCTTATCTATCCTTCAGCTCAACTTATAAAACCCTGTAAGCTCATGGAACTTTATTAATGTGAATGATGCCGAGGAGTCCCTGAGTAGCAGAACAACCTAGCTTCTTTCACTCCGCCATGTGCACAGGAACATGGAAGAATGGTTGAGGGGATTCTCCAAAAATTTACAGTTGTAAGAGAAGCAGAAGTATATTAACTGTTAAGGAGGTGGGCCACATACATGCTTTCAAGACAGAACTGGTGGAGACTCAGAGAACCTTAGCAAGAGAAGGGACTTAGCTCTCTCTTCTCACTCATGGAAAAAGGAGCCTAGATGGGGAAACCAGATAGCCAAAGTCATAGAGCTAAAAGTGGGATATTAAGACCTCCACTGTCTGTCTGTTTTTTTTTCAAACAGTAAAAAGTAGTTAGGGGCTACCAGAAAAGCTGGTGTTTATAGTACATAAGAGCCCAGAGAAAGCAGGAGTTGGAGAAGTTTTGTTCTAACTGTAACCACAGATCCTGACACTGCTTTGGTCCTAATGCCTAATGCTCCACACCAGCCAATACTTCTCCACCTCAAGCCACCGAAGGCTTTCTTATATGTGCTATGTGCTTGCTGTTGATCTCCCACCAGGCGGAGAAAGCTTGAACTAAAATTGCCTTAGGATTTAAGGGATACATACTAGGAGACACTTGTACAACTTGAATTTAGATTCAAGTGGGTCCTCATATTCACAGTCTGTCAGGATTGGCCCATATTTTGAGTTCAGAAACAGTGAAAACAGGATTTCTCAAATAAGACAGTCCCAACTGTACTCCAGAGCCATTTCTATGACTTTAGAAGAGATGGCGCTATTAATCCAGTCTTTTTTTTTTTTTCCCTGCATGTGGGCTATTTCACACACATTTTAAAGTGGAAACAAATATGTACCCTTTTTGGTCAGTTCAACAAATTAAGATTTCTGTGACTCTTTTTTTTTTACACATGTTCAGACACAAGGTCACATTAGTAAAATTATATTAATTTTCTTTGCACACTTTAGGGGAACTATACATTCAATATAAACATGATTTTATTTTATTTCTGCACAGAAAAAAATTCTTTCTTGTATTGAAACTACTGCTTTACTACAGCAAAGAAAGTTAACCCTAAGCAAATACATGTATAACAAGAACAAATGCCATACTTTATACATTTGTAATAGTTAGTGCTTTGATAAAATGAGCATTTTTTCCCACAAAAAGATCACTCTTCTATGGTATAATGACACTATAATGACCAAAATTGAGTTAACAGGAATCCAAATTTCTATGAAATGGGAAATCTGGGCATAAGCCATTGCTCCATAGCCATACATGGGTCTACATTTGGTTGTTTTTCGCCTTAACATTTTCTATTGAGTGTTTCCTCTGTGTCCTCAGCAACATCCTTGAAAAAGTCAATATTTAGCGGTTTGTTTTATATTACACTGGCTTCCAATGTTATAAATGGAGTCCATTCCTCACACATGGGACTCTTTTTTAGAGTTGGCTTTTCATTTTAGGAATGTAAATACAAGTTGTCCCTTGGTTTACATATTATAGATATTTCTGGAAAAAAAGAGCCAAGCCATGTTTTGCAAGCAACCAGCTTCTGTTTAAAGAAAATAACTCACAGAGCAGATACCCAATACATGGCGTCTTGGCTCTCTTTTTTTCATATAATTTCTAAGACTTAATTGACCATACTTGCCTAGTGGGGCATGGTGCTTTGAATAATAATTTCCAATTTGTTCCTTGTTTTTTTAAGGAAGATTTGATCTCCATCAGAAGAAGCTCTCACAATTGAGATGGAAAATGAAGCCTGCTGGCTTACTTTGAGATACAATGTTGATTGATGCATTTGGATATCTTTCCCATCTGTCTGTATCACTCATCCACCTGAAGAGTCTTCAGACAGTATAGATACAACAATCAATTCCAGGGCCCCTGGGTATCTGTAGAACAATACCAGGAGTTCCTTAAGAGACCAGGTTGAAGGTTAGTCTAAACATACCCTTCATGACAGATATTTCCGTTGATGAGGCTAAAGGTAGCCGAGGGGTTGGTGCTCTTGAAGGAGGTCATGCAGGTGGTACTTCTGCCCGTGCTGTGGGACCTGTTCATCAGGCCGGGCTGGCAGCAGAGAAGTTGAGTGTTGAACTGCTTCCTGAAACTCTTGCTCAGCAGATAAAGAGCAAAGGGGTTCACACAGGAGTTGGTGAAGGCCAGGAGACGGGCACAGATGCTGGTGACAAAGTGGAGCATGGAGGTGTCCACCTCAGAGTAGTGGTAGGAGCGGTACAGGTAGATGACATGGTTGGGGAGCCAGCAGAAGGCAAAGAGGCCCACAAACACCAGTACTGTCTTGGCAAGCCGCTTCCGGGATTCGATCTGAACAAGAAGAGAGGCAGAAAGTGAGGAAGTGTTAAAGGTATGAAGACAGAGATAGAGAAATGGGTGAGGGAGCAGAGGCATAGAAAGTATAATTGGAGATGATAATGAGAGAGGGGGGAGAGACAAAGACAGAGAGATAGATATACAGACACAGATACACACACACACACACACACTGACACACAGAGAGATGGGGGAAGGAAGCAAAAAAATCAGAAACACACAGATTGACAAGGCAGGAAGCAGAAACCTGTGTGGTAAAATAGTTAGAACATGCTGCGGAGAACAGATCTTTAAACAAAGTTGATTACATGCTTGAATGGACCGCACAATGAAATTCTAGTAAGTGCCCTCTTTTTCCTCCAGAGAACATTGGGGCAGTTTATCAGTCATTCTCCTTCATGCCTTTCTTTGCTCTACAGTTAATTATTTCTTATCCCCTCTGATGCTCAAAACAGCAGCCAGCTTTATTCTTCCTCATTGGCCAAGCTGAGATAAGTCTGTATTATTATTTTTTAATCTCTAGCTATTTCTGGACTACACAGTGTGGAAGGTGATCATGCAAAGTGGAATGAACATCTCTCTTTTGCACTTCACTCCCTTTGTGACTTCAGGGGGGACTTCTTTCTCATTAAACAATTTAGGGTACAGTGGCTATCTACTTACTAAAAGGCTTTTCAAATAGGCAGCCAATTGCATCGTCAACTACCATCTCAACTTGCTAGGCAAAGAACTTTGAAAAGGGAGCCCTCTAAATGGAGTCAGCTATTTATTTCCATGGAGTTGGAGGTCTTTTTGTTCTACCATTAAATATATCAAAGATCTACATGTAAGCTGCAGAGGGTGGGGAAGGGCAAAAGAACTGCCTGGGGTTGGAGAGATGGCTTGCAGAGTGCCTACATTCAGTTCCCAGCACCCACGTGGGTATAAGGTTAGTCTCATGGGATTTGGTACGTTCTTCTGACTTCTCTTGGTACCAGTCATGTTGGTGGTATACATAAATTAAAATACATAAATATTTTTAAAATTAAAAATACTAACAAGGAAAGAAAGCCAGGGCCTTTAGTTTCTACCCGTTGTCCCTCCAATATGTTACTCTTCACTCTATCTTCCATAAACCTCTACAATTTTATCCTAGAGGAAACTGAATCCATAGGAAGCACCTACCTGCTTCTTGACATGTATATTGCCTTCCACGGGAAGATTATAGGCGCTCTGAATCAGATTTCGGGCAATGAAGTAGTAGTAGACAGAGATGATCGCCAGTGGGATAACGTAGAAAACCAGAAAGGAAGCCATGGAATGGATTTTAGGGTGCAGCTCATTGGAGTGTGGGTAGGGGGCACAACTAATGAAGGTTTGGTTGGTATCTTTCACATGGAAGGGGTGGAGGTCAGAAAACACAGCCTCTGGGATGGCCAACAACATAGAGATGATCCAGATCAAAGCAGCTTTGAGACAGATCTTCATCAGGGCATGGGATGCCTGGATATCCATTGGTCGGACAATGGCTTTGTACCTGGGGCAGCACAAAAGAAAATGATTCTCTTTAAGTTACACATCATTATGGATGATAGCAGAGCCAGGACCAGGGTGTGGCAAGTTAGGCTGCTGAGGTGCAAAATTTAAGGAGGTACTCACCCTTAAGTTCATGTAAGTGTTTACTCTGAGTTCTCATGACCCCCGAAGTGAGTGCCTTCTGAAATTTGGCACCCTGAACGTGTCCCTTGGCTCATGCTCTATAATGGATGCCTTAAGAAGTAATATTCTGTCCTTTTTCTTTCCCCTCCTTTGTCTCTCCTTTCTCTCTCTTTTTAGCTTAGAGGTTTAAATCATGTTATGTACATTTCCCCCATTTTCTTTGTTTAAATTATTATCTAATGCAATTGGTATCATTTTTTCTTCCCTTCCCTCCTTCCATATACCCCCTCTCATGCATACACGCATGCACATGCCCACACACATACTCATCCCCACCTGTTTAACTATATAAGAGAATGTGCTCAGTCCATTTAGTGTTACTCATATGCATAAAACTTGAGAGCAGACCACTCAGCATTGAATAACCAATTAGATGAAGTCTTCCCTGGAAAGTCTACCCTTCTCCCCAGCATTCTTTATATGCTTGGAGTTCTTTGTCTATGTGTGGGCTCCCATGAGATTTCCTCTTTAAAATTATACATATTTATTTATTGTACATAATATTAAATTTCAAAATATGTATACATTATACAAAGGCTAGATTGAGTAATTAGCATATGCATTATCTGACATAGTTATTTGGTTTTGTTTCTGTGAAGCCTATTAAAAATGACTGAGTGATTTCCAAGCATATGATACATTGTTAACAACTGCAGTCACTGTGCAGCACAATTCACCCTGTCTCTTGATTTTTGGAGTTCTTCTCAGAAAAACTGATGCTCCTTTCATTTTTCTTAATAAATTGCAGAAATGAATAACAAAGCAAATTGCTACCTAAAGAGAGATATGAAGACAAGGAGCTTGTTTATATTTTATAAAATCTTCATTTTGAATATTCACATCCAGTTCTAGGAATCTGAAGTCTCTGGATATTTTCAATATTTCTCTTCTTTCTTCCAAAGAATAGGAATGAATAGGCCATTGAGAATGCTATAGCCTGAAGGAGGCCAGTAATTAACAAATTAATCTTTGCTTCACTTTCTTACCCCTTTCCTTCTGTCCAAAACCCCCTACTGCTTTGTGAGGTACCTGGACCTCTACTGCCTTAAGTTACTCTGGGAAACAGACACAGGCCTGAAGTCTAAGGTACAAAGGTTTATTAGGGGTGGATACCCAAGCTAAACCAGCTGATGGACTATTTACTCGGGTACTAAAGAGTTTCTCTTTCTCTCAAACATTTATCCAGAAAATATAGCTAGTTAATGATTGATGATGAAAAGAAAAGGTTTTACTGTCAAAGAAATGATCAGAGCAGCTGTGCTTGAACTCTGGAAAAGATAAATAAACAGAGTAGACGGACTGGAAGGAAAAGAGAATGAAGCAGACGGAGCAGAAACAGATGATGTGGTCCTATGTCATAGAGGGTCCTTGTGTTCGGATCTGTGAGCTACTTTTGAACATCCAGTCTCATGTTATAATTGGGAATATTCTCTCATTGGCTTTTCTCTTGAGTTACTTTGAGTGGCTTTTGTTCTTCATGACCAAAAGAGTCTTACATGAGACAGTCGACTACAATGGCCATTTGCAGTTGTCACCATTATTTCCAGGCTTGCTTCCCATGTGTCATTTTGACACCCTTAAAAGAGTAAACTGCATCTTTAAATTGTACTCCAGAGACAGGTACCCAAGTGCTTATGTCTCTATTGTACCTCTGTTTCCCTCTTTCTCTTCAGGCTCTATTCCACAGTCTCCATACATGTGGACCCAATCCTCCTGCATTCCAGCTTAAGTAGCATCTTGAAGATATTGCAAAGTAATCAATGCCTTAAACACTTCCATTCTTTCTCCCAATCTATCTAAAATTTTGATAGGGTTATCAGCTCTTCTCATTTTAAAATAACTATGCACTGTCTTTAGATAATTACCTAAGATCTGTGGTACTGAGGATTAACCCAAGACCTTACTCACGTAAGCTACATGAGCTCTGTATAGAACCTTAGATTTTTTAAAATTACTTTTCATTTTGAGACAGTCCGCATAAATTTCCTGGGTTTGTCTTGAACATTCTATATAGCTCAGATAGACTTTGAATTTTCCAACTCTCCTGCATCTGCTTTCTGAGTAACTTGGATTATAGGCTACATCATTCAGCCAGATTTGAGTTTATTGTTTGCTAATTTTTTATTGGTATGACTTTTCTACTTGATTTTTTTAAAAATCAGTTTTCTGAGACCTGAAGATTCTGGCTTCTTCTCTCCATTTCTTTCTGTATCATGTAAAATGTCTCAAGTCCCTCTTTTACCCATGTTTAAGTAGAAGCTCAGCAAACACTTGCTATTGGTTGCCAAAATATATCTTGCAGGAGAGTCTCTTAGTCCCACATTCTCACAAGTGAGCATGAGTGCAACAACCACCTCATATCCAGAAGGGAGCATTTCACGGGACTCTTCGCCATCATCTGGCTTCTACATTATTTTAACCTGTTCTGAGATGCCTCCTGAGACTTGGACATGGAAGTTAACATAGATGACCCATTTAAAGATGAACATCCAACAGTTATTCTGAACACTTGTATCAGTTATGAATCTCTGCATGGAATACAACCCACTGAAAAAAAAAGAAGTTTTTCTGACCAAGGCTGAGAGCAGCACTGATCTATGGATATAAGCATAACTATATAATTAATAATTTATTTATTTTTATTTTATGTGTAGGAGTGTTTTGTCTGCTTGTACACTGAATGTGTGCCAACTATCCATGGAACTGGATCTGGACCCGGAGTTACAGACAGTTGTAAGCTGACATGTGAGTGCTGGAAAACAAACCTGGTCTTCTGCAAGGGCACTGAGTGCTCTTAACTATACAGCCATCTCTCCAGCCTCAGATTTAGAAGGTAGTTTGACCCATCTATTTAAAGCAGCAATACATTCTCTGGGGTTCATGATCTTCACAACCATCAACTTTTGAGCAGGTTCCTTGTGCCAGGCATGAATCCTTTCTGTGGATAAATCCTCAACCCTAACCACAAAAGGGTTAGTTACCTCTGGGACAATCATTACGTTATTGCACAGCTGGGGGCATCTTGCCTGTCAGGTTAATACTGTAGCACACAGGATTCAATGCTGGGTAATTCTACTAATGACTTTGCCCCCACCCTACCCCACTCAAGTGGCCTTCATTGTCACCTCTGGCACTAGAAAACTAGGCAGTGTGGAGGACATTTCAAGCTTCATTTCTTTATGTTCTGCAACCAAAGTATGTGGTCTCTTAAGCAATAGGGTCTTACCATCTAGCTACAGTTGCAATGAACATTATCTTCTAAAATGTGCCAGAATATTGATTTGTCTCTCCCCACCACATTCAGATTCTGGTTAAATGTTTTGGCCAAGAATACTGATCATATATGTAGCCAATCTGATGACTCAGGACTATAATACCACCTACTTCAGGAGCTGAGACAGGATTGCGAATCAAAGTTTAGTTTCATGAGTGCATTGGTGTTAAGATAAAATTAGATCAGTCATATTTTTCAAACTTTTAAATACAATTAAAGCATTTTTCTGGACCTCTGAGAGTGTGTCTTCAGCATTGGATCATGTACCTGCTCTGTTTAAAGGAAAAATTACCCTTGCATTTGATATGTTATGGGTTATCTTCCAGATTATCTATCAAAAAGGAAAAAAAATCCCCTTTGTAACTTTATAAGCACCTTGTGTGAATACCTCATCACTCCAAAACCTCTAACCCAATGGCTTTCTTGCTTTCACCTGAATCAATGATTACAAATGGGCATCATCTAGACACATTTCTGCTTTATTAGCTGGCCTTTTATCTTTTGTTCATTAATTTTAAAAGAAAGGCTCAAAAGATGGTTCATTCAGGCAATGCTTTTTATAGGGAACCTGAGTTGGGTCTCATGTCTGATAGCTCATAATTGCCTGTAAATTTGCAGCTCCAGGGACTCTTGACACTGTCTTCTGGTCTCTACAGTCTCTCCCATGCACATGGGACACATAAACTTATGCACGGGATGGGGCACATAAACTTATGCACAGGCACATACATACACATTTTATAAAATAAATAATAAAAATGGTATAGATTTATGTATAGCTTTAAGTTCAATGAATTATGTATCACCACTGCTCTAATTTTCTTGCTAAAATTGTCCTTGGAAGACTCTTCAATATGCTTTCTATGTTGATATACAAATCTTTCATACTTCAACATTTCCTTTCTGTCTGGCATCATAATGTATTTGAGGTTCATGTTACACATTTTTTACTTCAGATGTACAATTAACCATTTCCTCAAGAGCTTCTATGTTTTAAAGAGGGTATAAATTTGTATGTTTTCTTACTGTACATGTATATTATAAAACAACACAGGTGCATGCTCCTATTTTTCGGTACTGAGTAGTGTTCCCAACTAGCACAATGGGAAGTGCCTTTACTGTGTATTTGAAGATGAGTAGTTCCTTGTGTCATTTAATTTATCATCTTTTATATAATGTAAATGAAAATCTTCTTTGGTACTTCTACAATAGGGAAGGAAGATTGACTTCAACCCTATGCTCAACTTTTCTTTGTTCATATCACTTCTACCAAGCCTTGGACAGGGAAACAAGGAATACAATTGTATCAACTCTGCAAGTGTTCAGGATCTTCAGCCATGTGCTCCTAGTGCCTATAGCATGATTGGAAGGTATGCACTTCACATGGTGGAGTTGTGTTTCACTGAGAGTTACTACTTTCTGAGCGACAGCCTTGCCCATTCTTAAAAAATTCTTGAGAAAAGGACGTGGATACTTTTCCCCTATGTGTACAGTTCTGCTTCAATTACTTTCTGTCAGATGCTAGCTTCCTTAGGGACAGCAAGGCACATTGACAAGATCCAGGTGAATATATTGGCGTGGGCATTATATAGCAATAAAGTCATATTAAAAAGTCAGACTAAGGTTTAGTTCTCCCTTCTCCTCCTCATTCCCCTTTTCATCTCCAATTACCCAACATTTCCTCCTATTTCACCAATTCCTTCTCTAGTCTTCTCCAATTTGCTTCTTTGTGTCCTTTTCTTTTTTCCTCTACCCTTCCCTCCATCCATCCATGTCCCCGGGGATTCTGCTTTGATCACAAGTCTATGTTATAAGTCAGAAGAAACTAGAATATATTAAGATGGGATGAAAAGGCGCACCGGAGTGACTAACCTGGAGGAAAAAAAATAGAAAAAGATGACTGTAATGTATCACATACTCAAAACAGAACAGTTGGATCTGCTATAAGGACCACCAAGCTGTTTGCTGAGAAATGGCTCAGAGGGGTGTGTGTGAAGAGGATCTGGGAGGAGTTGAGGGAAGGAAGTGCACAATCAGAATATATCCTATAAACAAACTTCTTAAAGATTCCACTGCTCTATGCTCTGGGTTACAGGCATCTTGCAAGTCAGTTAATAACAGCCTCACATTTCTTCAAGGGGATTATAGATGCTACTCTCAAGGGAAAATAAATCCAGGCTTTTGGAGTTTTGTCAAAGTTCACCAGTAGGATTCTCATTTAAATGCATGCAATGTTGTCAGTTAGCTCAGAGACTAGTTTGTACATTTTGTTTTTCTTCTAGACCAATCGTCTCTGTAGAATGAGCATTTGGTTTGTAATGGGAGTTTAAAAGGGTTAATATTTAACAATTCCTACTGACTACAGCAGGACAAGCAAGGCCTGAACTATTTGAATAAAATAATGAAACAAAAGACAATTTGAATAAATGTCATGTCTTTCTGTGGACAAAGCTTTCCAATCTTGGTCACAAGAGCCAATCAGTTTGTGTCTTTGACACATTAATTTTGTGAAGACCATCCTTTACCTGTTCCAATGTTGACACCAGAAAAATGAAGCCCAGGTGGTTTTAGAAGTGGACAGTGCCTTGTACTATCAGCAAAGTAAATTTACCCATCTATAGAAGAATGAGTCTTACAATATGTATAATAATGAAGCCCCCCCCACACACACACAAGATCAAGCCAGTCAAAATTGCAGAATGGTTGTTGGAGGAGATAATAAAGCCCCACCCCTAGCTGTGGCTGTTGTATTGGTGGCTGCGTGGAAAGGGGAGTCATTTTATTGAGAGTTTGGGAACTGGTAGGTTTCTCATTCCTTATTAGAGAGTCATATGCTCATGAGGACATGAAAAGTTGGTTTTTTTGTTGTTGTTGTTTTAAAGAAAACAAGAGATGAAGTAGAAGGGAGATGTTTTGGGAAGGGCCCAAAGGGAGTTAGGGGAAAATCTGGGGACGGATAAAATCAAGATGCACTGTATACGTGTATAAAATTGCCAAATAACAAATTTGAAATATTGTTAAAATATCAATGTCATTGTTACTAAAGATATGGAGACTAAAGAAAATGGAGAGTTCTACCTTGAAGGTGATGAAAGAGATATAAGATATGTAATGCATAAGTCTTAATTTGATCTGTAATTATTTTAGAAAGCTATAAAAGACTTTTAAAGGACAATAGGGCACATTTTAATTATGGGTTAAGTATTATATGGTATTAAAATTATTTTTAATTTTGTTCAGTATGATAAGATTGAGTATATAGAAGATTGTCCTTGTTCTGAGGAAAAACAATGAAATCAATAGGGATAAAAGTTCAAGATGTTTACTTTTAAAAGCTTAACAAAACAGAATACGGAAAACAAACATAAGTACCCATGCTCATATTCACACATACTACATGGTAAAAGCAAAATCAAGGAAATAGTTATTCTTGAATGTAATCGGGTATTTTAAAATATGTTTTTAAAAATTATCTAGCAGTACTAGAGGTAAAATAATATGTGGTGGTTTGAATGAGTATGGCCCCATAAGCTCTCATATTTGAATGGTTTTTCCACAGTTGATAGAACTGTTTGGGAAGGATTAGGAGGTGTGACTTTTTGGAAGGAGGTGTGTTGCTGGGAGCAAGCTTTGAGGTTTCAAAAGGCCACACCATTCCCAATTACCTCTCCTCTTTCTTTCTTTCTTGTGGATATTATTATTATTATTATTATTATTATTATTATTATTATTATTTTCTTTATTTACATTTCAAATGCTATCCTGAAGGAAGAGAGGCCCCTTGTTCTTGTGGATATTTTTAACATGTAAGCTCTCAGCTATTGCTTCAACACCATGCCTACATGCCTGCCTGCCTGCCTGCCATACTCCCTGGCATGATGATCAAGGACTCATCCTCCAAAACTATAAACCTAATCACTCTTTCTTCTATAAGTTTCCTTGCCCATGATGTTTCTTCACAATAATAGAAAAGTAACTAAGACATAATGTCAAATATTTTACTTTATGTCATTAAAGGAAAAAGCCTCTGCCATATGCACAACATTATTAAATTATAATTGAAACATGATTGAATGTATCATATCTGCTCAGCACCTATACCAAGAGCAAGGAAAGTCACATTGTTCTCTTGGGTTTGTGACTTTAATATCATGTACAACCTGTGAGGTTTTGTTGTGTACTTTTTCCATTTCATCAGGACTATTTTTAAGCCACTTGTTCATTTGGGGTGGCTAGTTTAATTAAAACTAGATTATATAGAATACACATCATTTATAGTGGCTGGATATGAGCTGAGAGATCAGGGAAGAGTGCAGCTGCCATTGTCGATGAGTGCACTGTTTCTGATGCCTGAAGGACACCTAGTAAGAGATAATGGGATAGAGCAAACAGGGAGTGAACCTCAGTTTGGACACTAATGTTTAATTCATCCTTCCTTTTAAATAGAAGCCAATATAAATAGAAGGCTTGATACTTTCCTCCCTTATCTATCAGACAGCTCTCAGTTCCCTCTCCAGGGCATCCATTGTACCATATGAAAGTTTCCAGAAGATGTAGTTAAGGTTTAGTGGACTTTCTAGGAGTCTTCAGCAGATATCTTCCCGTTTTGGGAAGAAGCAAGTTTTAAACCTAGGTTAAGGAACTGGGTCATGATCCATATTGTGAAGAAGGCTGTTTCTTAGCAAAGGATTTTTAAATTCCTCCATTATTTGGGAGCAAAGGCCTTAGGTAGCCATATTTCTACATATTTACTTTCTGCTTCAAAGTCTTGCTTTGCATCCACCATGTGGGAATATTTTTGAAATGTATATCTGTATTTGTGTGGATATCTGTGTATATGTTCATCTGTGTGTACACCGTGTGGTGGCCAGAGACACATGGCCATGTCTCCCACAGTAGCTTTCCATCTTATCTTTTTTTGAGGCAGAATCTCTCACTAAATCTGGAGCTTACCAATTGAGCTAGACTGGATGACTAGAAAGCCTAGGGAATCCTGTCTTTGTTTCTCTAAATGTTGGAATTACAGGTATAAGAACACATGCTTTGGGTCTTGGATGTGGGTGCTGGGGATCTGACTCAGACTGAGCCATCTCCTCAGCATCCATTAATATCTTTTTGTGTGTATAGATTTCTGGGGACTAATTAGATCGATTCCATAGGGGATCACCAGCACCATAGTAACAGAAGCTAGTGAGCTGCTTACTATGGTCAGGCTCTTGTGTATGGTTGATTGGGCTATGCTTTGATTAAATGATCATGTGTTGTCCACACAGCAATCCTGGAGGGCAGACAGCGCTATTGCTGTTCTTTAACAGATGAGTAAGCTGAGGCACAGCAACTTATCCAGGTCTACCAATGTTAAACATTAACGAAGCTTTAGAGTTTGAGCCTATTTAAGATGACTCCTAAGAATATCACCAGCCAGATAGCTTCCTAATCTGATGGTCCTGTGGTTGATCATGAAACCTGGGATTACTGATCTCTCTCTCTCTCTCTCTCTCTCTCTCTCTCTCTCTCTCTCTCTCATGCACACACACACACACATACACACAGAGTCCCATATGGCCTGAGACTTAGAGTGAACTCTAAGATCTCTTCTATATTTAGAAGAGCCAGTGCCCAAAAGGGTCATCTGAGTGAGAGCCCAGAGTTAGGTTTAAAAAGAAAAAGGCATTGGGATCAGTGAAGAACCAGAAGGCTACAAGCTAGAATGCTGCTGGGATGTTGCCAGGAATATTTCAGTCAGAATGATATTGATTCTGGGAGATGAGACTGAGTGTGTAGCTCAGTTGTGAAGCACCTGCCTAGCACATTCGAGGCCTTGAGTTCAGTTCTCAAGACTACAGAATGACGGTAACATAGCCCTCTGATTCTAGGATGTGAGAGCTGTAAAATCTTAGGGATAAAGTGGAAAGAGAGAAGTAATCAGTTATCGGACATCTTATAATGCTTTCTCATAAGGAATTGGGCACCAACTGAACCTTGGGCCAAAAATGAGTTTCATCAAGATGATCTAATTCCAGAGTTCAATGCTAATCTTATAAGGGAGCCTGTCAGAAGGGGTATAAGCAGGCTGAAATATTGCCCTTGCTCTTGGTTACATTTAAAATGACAAAGGAAAGCAGTTATCCAGTTAAACTTCAATAGGTACGTGAGCATCTTGGCACAAGCTGCTCATGGAT
This sequence comes from Mus pahari, assembly GCF_900095145.1. Classification (NCBI taxonomy): domain Eukaryota; kingdom Metazoa; phylum Chordata; class Mammalia; order Rodentia; family Muridae; genus Mus; species Mus pahari. The sequence goes on from NC_034613.1 coordinate 141,600,404, forward strand.
CATTTTTCAAAAACTTTATGGAAGGATGAACATATATTTAGATCTTGTTATACTTCTCACCAGTTTATGAGCCCCAAAGTTGGAAGACCATTTCCAGATTCCATTTGCACATTGCAATCAGGCATAGTGAAATCACTCTACCTTGCAGTCTAGGAAATACACAGAACAAGACAAGTCCTATTGACAATGTTTACCCGTGTTCTAGGGTAGACTAGATTACTAATTCTGGGTCATAGATTGTCTTCACCCTAAGCAGATTCAGAGGGGAAGATGTGGATTAAGTAAAGAGAAAGTCACCAGAGAGAGACAAGAAGGGAAAGAACAAGGGACCACTTGAGAGTGTCTGGGGCATGTTGCAGAACTATGCCAGCCAAGAACAAAGTGCCTAACCCACCAGTCCCTAACCCTCTTTGAGCCCCTTTGGCTGAGAATTGCATAGGTTGTTCATTCTGGGATGGCCACAGCCTGCCCCAAACCTCCCTTAGGCTCAGTGATTGGCTTTACTCTGAGAGAAGAAGCCCAAGTCTTCCAGCACACAGCCTCTACCTACAGCATAAAACCTCCTGGTCAATTTAGTTTATCTAATGCATATTTAAACATAGAAATATCAGAGACAATGATTCGTTTTAAATATATTTCATATTACTTGGGCTAAAAATATAACTTCTAAATTACCTTAATAAAGTGTCTTACGACTCTTTTCCAAAACAAGATGTATTTGAGGTCAAAAAATCATGGCATATGACTCATTGTGTCTAATTATAAAAGTTTAACAGCAATATATTTAAGTACACTTTGATGAGAAGTTTGAGAAGTAGTAAGGGGGTGACTGCGCTTTGTAACTTCTTAGGTTGGCATTGGTAGTGTTGGGGAGGTCTTATTGTGTAAGGAAGAAGCCTAAAGCAAGGACAGGGATGAGGTGAGGCCTGGGAACCCTGGACTCTATTTACTTCGTTAGCAATTTATTTTGTTGTTGTTGGGTTTTTTTTTTTTTTTTGGCCATTTTGTTATTCAGTGAAAACTCACATTGAGCATACTGAATTAACTCAAGAAAGAAGCACTCATTTGACACTAAATGATTAAAAAGGTCTCTAGTTTGAATTTTACAATGTAAGAGATGGATAGTCTTGAAATGTTTTCTGTCATTAAAATCTAAATCTAACTTTAATGCAGTTATGCCTGTATCTATTAGCATCCTCAGTCAAATGACTTTGGGCCTCATGCTTGAGAAAGAAAGTATAATATTCTACGAAATACTTTTCAATAGTTACTCTTACCTTTAAAAAATCCTTATTACAATAAAAGGATGTAAGTACTGTTTAGCATTTCTCTCTCCCCTCACCTCATTCTCTCTGTTGCTCTCTGTCTCTCACTGTCTCTCTATATCTCTGTCTCTCTGTCTGTCTCTCTCTGACTCTGTCCCTGTCTCTCTCACACTCTCCCTCTCTCTCCTCACCCCTCCTTTCTCTCATAACTCTTACAAATGAAAGAACTGACAGAGTGGCTAACTTTCCCAAGGCTATATTAACAAATGGCAGAGCTAGAATCTGAGCAGAGGCCATCTGAGACCAGGCTCAGATCTGAAGAATTGAATGACTCCATTTTCTTCATTGGGTTCCATCCCCAGTCCTTCCAACCACACCCCTACACACACACACACACACACACACACACACTTGCCTTGAGTCAGTAAAGAGATTAACAAGGAAGGTGGATGAGAAGCAGTAAGTTAATTTGAAAGACTTTTCACTTGAAACAACACAGTGCAAGCATCCTAAGAGCTCAGTATAAGACAATTAGAGAGTGAAGAATCCTACAAATGAAACAAGAATCACTCAGCAGTCTTAGACATGATGTTTTGATATAATTCTTCCCAATGTCTTTTTTCTTTGTCTTCTTTTACAGGATTAAAAGTTGACTTTTTGTGTATCTTTTAACATCAGTATGTCATGTAAACATTTTGTGATATCACACAGATAGATGCCCCTCCAAACATCAGGTCATACTCTGCAGGCACTAGCAAGCCTTTGGTCAGTGCGTTTTTCAAGAAAGTCTGGTAATCTCAAGGGAACAGAGTTTCTACTTCTTCATGTGCCTCCACCAATTAGCTCAAATGAAACAACACACCCCCAACTACCCAGAAAGCAGCATGTCTGGTAAAACACAAGCACACATCTTAAGTATCTACTTTTGCAGGGTCCTGTACTTGCAATGAGTTAATGCAAATGGATCCATAAATCTGGACACTTAGCAAATCTTTTCATACACCATTCTGGAAATGAAGAACAAGGATTCAGGCTGGCAAGATGGTTCAGTGGTGCTCAGATCAGATGGTTAAGATGGTACGTGCTGCTCTTCCAGAGAACTCGAGTTCAGTTCCCAACACCCATGTTATAGGGCTCACTTATGTAACTCCTTATGTAACTCCGGCTCCAGGAGATTGAATACCTCTGGCCTCCTTGAGCACCTGTATTCATATCCACATACTCACACGCAGGCATACACACCTACATATAATTAAAAAAAATAAGAATTTTAAAAGAAGGTCAATTCACTCTAGGTCATAAGAGAATGTGGTTTTGGGGGGAAAATGAGGTTCTAACATAATTACATCATTCATCTCTTCTTTTTTCTTCCCTTTAAACCCTCATTGCTCTCTTTCAAATCCATGGCCTCTTTTTTTTCTTTTTTAATTAATCATTCCCCTCATTTACACCTCAAATGATATCCTACTTCCTGGTTACCCCTCCACAACCCCCTAATCCCACATCTCCCCTCTCCCCTTTGCCTGTATGAGGGTACTCCCCTACCCACCCTCTCTTGCCCCACTGCTCCAGCAACCCCTATGCTGGGGCATCAAACCTCCAAAGGACCAAGGGCCTCCCTTCCCATTGATGTTAGACAAGGTCATATGCAAATATGTCTACATACACACATACATACATAAATGCACACACACACATCAACACACATCTGAACTACAACTTTCTCAGTCTGTACAATGTTACTTGTATGGATGTTCTCAGGGTTGACCATTGGTGTTGGATAGCCCCCACTCTCAGCATTCCTTAGCTGACTGTAGTTCTTTGGGTAGGATTGGAGGCCCCATGAGCTTTCCCCTGCCTGGGATAGCATGTCTATTGGTGTTAGGACTGGAGTCTAGATCTGGTCCCTTTTATGCTTACCTTATTTATAGAATAAACTAAAACTAAAACTAGGAGTTCTTCATTCCATTTGCCTGCCATTTCATGGGATTTAGACTAGGAAACAGGACTGAGATGTTCAAAGTGGCCCAGTCTTCTCCTACCATACACTTAGCTAACCTGTCCTCTCAAAGACTTAGAGTCCAGATGCTTCCTATCTCTCTGATCATTTCAAGTCTTCAAAATTTACTAGGGATAACTAAGGAAGTGATCTAGTCAGGCTCAGTTTCCTCCCCCTGTATTTTTCTTTCTTTCTTTCTTTCTTTCTTTCTTTCTTTCTTTCTTTCTTTCTTTCTTTCTTTCTTTCTTTCTTTCTTTCTTTCTTTCTTTCTTACAACTTACTAAACATGTTCCACGAGTTGGATGGAAAGACCTTGGAGGAATCAGCACCATACCCAATGGTGAAGCACAAAGCAGAGGCTGGAATCCAGCTTTGTCTTCAAACGCCTTTCCTTTTCTCTATTGAAACTAGTCCCATCACAGACAACAAAGAACATGCAAGAGGAAATAGCTGGCTGAAAGACTTTGGCTTTGCTCTCAGTTTTACTGTTCTCTGATCACATGCTGCAGAACCCCACATTGCCATTTAAAAACATAGATAATAGTGGTTCTTAATAATCCGAGAATCTCAAGTATATGCTATGACAGAGCCTCAAACCATTACAATACCACAGAGATGTAGAACACTCTCTCTCTCTCTCTCTCTCTCTCTCTCTCTCTCTCTCTCTCTCTCTCTCTCTCTCTCTCTCTCTGTGTGTGTGTGTGTGTGTGTGTGTGTGTNTGTGTGTGTGTGTGTGTGTGTGTGTGTGTGTGTGTTCATCTGTGTGCCATGAGGCCAAAACATAGTGTTTGCAATTCCTCCTCAATTGCAGTCCACTTTGCTTTCTGAGACAGCGTGTCTCACTGACCTGGAGGTCATCGTGTATGCTAGGGAAGCTGGCTACTCAGTCACAGGGTCACTCTTGTCTCTGACTCCCTAGAGCTGGCATTACAGTTGCATTCCACCATGGGCAGCTCTTTATATATGTTCTGGGGATCAAACTCATACTGGCAAGATAAGCACTTGACCAATTGAATTATAACCCCTGACCCCTAGGTTTAGGGATTTTGTATACAATATCCCCTAGTACCTCTTTCTTGAGTAACTGGAACAGAAGCATGGATTTTCCTAGGCACACTCCATTTAAACAAGAAACTCTCACTGTTAAATGACCATTGCAGAAAGTATGCATACAAGTCTTCATTGTGGACAGGAAACTATATTATATGGGACTCTTTGATCAAATCTGGTCTTCTGTCTCTTTTGGTATGGCCATGAACTACTAATGTTTTTTATATTTTAAATTGTTGGGGAAAAGCCAAAAAAGACTAATATTTATGGGATGTGTGAAAATTACACAGCGTTCAAAGTTCAGCATCCATAAATAAAGTTGTACTGGCACATGGGCATGCCCATATGTTTACACATTATCTATAGCTGTTTTCATGCTACAAAGCAGAATTTAGTGGTTGCATTGGAGACCCTATAGTCTTCCAATCCTCAAATGTTTATCATCTGGCCATTACAGAAATGTTTGCCAAGCTCTGGCCTATGTGCACTGAATATCGGAACACAGCTAATGGTCTTGTGTTCTTTGCTTGTCCCCATCAAAGCTGTTCATTCCATCTTTAAATAGAAGTAAGCCTGCCTTCGATCACACAACACTGCTTATTAGCCTTATTACTTCATAATAATAAAGACAATAGGCCACTGAGCCCTGCCATTGGGCTTCTGGTACCAAGCTATTACTGTTCAGCATGCTTAGTCAATTTAGCAGCACATTGAAGTTGGTATTTCAGGCTCTGCTTCGCACTATGAATGTAAACGTTCCTGACCAATGAGGATTTAAAATCTAACTTGAGAGGAAAAATATGCCCCCCCAAAGCCCTTAATGAACATGGCAATGATTTCTGCATAGATCTTTGTGAAGAGCTCTTAGAGTTGATGGCAGTAGATCAATATATGAAGTGCTGCTACCACAATACAGACAAATGTATGCGCCCTTCTAATTAAAACTCTCTTCTATGGAACTATAGGCTTGAAAGCAAGAAGTTATCAAGTTTAATTTCTTTCACTTGAAGAAGACACCAAAGCCAAGAGAAGACCCATAGTCAGTTAGCTGAATCTCCCAGAGCCTAAGGCTCTGGATGCCCAATTGGTGATGATTTCTTATGACTGACCATTGTTTTATTTTTGAGGTTATAATTACATTTCTCCCTTGCCTTTTCTCCTTCTAAATCCTCTCATATTCCCTCCACTCTTCATCAAATTCATGGCCTTTTTTCATTAAATTTTATTTCATGCACATATATTTTAATATTGGATAAGATATATATTGTATAGGAATATATAGTATAATATCCTAAATATAACCTGTTCAGTCCATATAATGTCCTGGGGATACAAACTTGTATAGATGTTGTTTTTAAGGCTGACCATTTAGCACTGGACAACCAATTGGTGTGCTCTTCCTTCCCTAGGGTAGACCACCTCTCCAAATTCCAGGTTTCCCCAGCTGCCTATAGTCCTTTGTGTAGGGTTGAAACCTCAAAGTCTTTTCCCTTTCCACTTTGACATGCTCAGTGGTGTCCTCCTTGTTCAGCTCATATTTAGGTGATCATGTTGGAAAGACTATGGGTGTAGTTTCTGATATTTTTAGGAGACACAATCTCATAGCAAACTCCCCAATCCTCCGGCTCTTATAATCTTTCTGTCCCCTCTTCCACAACATTCCTTGAGCCTTAGATAGTGCAAGTGTTTTGTATATAAAATCTGCATTGTGATTATGTGTGGTTTTCTGTAATGGACTTAATCTATTGCAAAGAGAAGTTTCCTTGATGAAGGGTAAAGATTATACTGTAGGTATAAGGACAAATGCTTGTAGATTATTGCTGTGAATTTGGCTAGTGTAGTAAATTAGTAAGTTTCCTCCTATAACCATGATTCAGTAGCACTGAGTAGTTAGCTAGTTTCAAGTACCAAGCATGTTTTCCCTTTTGCTAAGTGAGTCTTAAATCCAATTGGAGAGCTGTTGGTTATTGCTGAGGTGTATATGCCACTACTGCACCTTCAGTGGCAATGGACATTGGTGTGGTTCATAGGCATCATACCCAAGTAGGACTGTTGGTTGCCTCCTTCCTTTGGATGCTAGCATGGTACCTTCTGATACCATGCAAAGCCAGTCTCCAGAGAAGGGAGAAAAGCATTGCTCTTTATAGATCCTTATATCTTCCCTTAAAACACAAGTAAAGGATGCTTAAATACTGACTGTGTTTGTATGCATCCTGTGATACAGGTCTCCTTCAAACTATCATTTCAACCTTCAATTCCACTTTTGTTGACAACCTTGGAAAGAAATTGGGCTCCAATTCTTCCTCAATTGGGAGGCAGAGGCAGGTGGATTTCTGAATTCAAGGCCAGCCTGGTCTACAGAGTGAGTTCCAGGACAGCCAGGGCTATACAGAGAAACCCTGTCTTGAAAAAAAAATAGTTTGGATCACCATATTCTAGAAAGCATTCCCAAGGGCTAAAGATATGGCTCAGTGGTTAAGTGTTCATGCTGCTCATATAGAAGACCTGGGTTCAATTTCTGGTATCCATACAGTGGCTCACAACCATCTGTAACTACAATTTGAGTGGATACAACACCATATCTGGTATATGAAGCCACCAGCCATGTAGGTGGTACACACACATACGTACAGTCAAAATATCCATACACATTGTCTTAGTCAGGGTTTCTATTCCTGCACAAATATCATGACCAAGAAG